>NW_005187942.1:38335-44816 GCF_000239375.1 Pundamilia nyererei
TCCTAAAGTACTCTGTGGTTGTGTGTTTAGACCCTGCTGTACTTTCTCTCCTTTTGTCTCTCTGTGCTTTCTTCCAAAACCTTCTCTTCTGCCTTTTTTCTCTTTCTTTCAGATCACTGATGTTCTTTATTTTTCTCTTTTTCACTCTATTTCTCCATCTTTCCCTTTCCTTTATGAGAAACCCTTTCTTCAACTCGGGCTGGCTGTTAATTTTTTCTCTCCATCTTTTTTGATTCTCCCTGTTCCTTCTCTTTCGTTCCACTACTGACAGGTTCCCCTTTGCTATTCTAGCGTACCATTTTGTAATTACTATAACTTTTCTGAACCTTATGCTTTTTTACAGATTAAGGATGAATATTCACAACACATTTATGCATTAAGCGATGGAGATGCTATCCGGTCTTTAAGTCTGATGTCATTAGCCGTTTCCACTGCATCACTGAGTGAATAGGTTAAATGCAGCGGACTAAGCATTTTCCTGCAGGATTAATAATGTATACATAAACAATGAGATTCAAGATAAGACAAATTTGATAATATTTGACACATCTGTAAAGCAGAAATATCAGTAAAATACACAGGAAGTAATATATCTGAAATATTAGTAAAAAATAACTTAATATAAATGGTGAATAGCACACTTTTGTGGCATTTGTCAACACCATTAGGAAAAGGGTCAACACCGTCAGACAAAAATCCTGATGGTGTTGACATCTGATGGTGTTGACAAAATACCCTACTTTCTCTCATAACACATGTTTATCTGACAGAAGCCATCTTGTTTTTCATCAGTTGCTTATGGCCTCTACAATCTACCTAAATGACGCTGTTTTTACAAAAAAAAAAATTAAATCTTGGATTACATCGACTTTGGTGTTGACACAATATGGTTGTGACACAGAGTTTTATCAGAAAGGTGTGCAATAAATGAAATAAAAATACAAATAATTATCACAGCAGTGACCTCATGGCATGTGTATCAAACAGGAAGTGGTAAAGGGGTCCTCAGAGTGTAAGCTACCCACAATAATTCCTGATTTTTTTGTACTTTTAAAAAATCTGATGGTGTTGACAAAAACTCTGGACACGATTTTAATCACTTAAAAAATATGTAAAAATAAATTTTCAATTGCATATTTTGATATTATACAAGGTATTGACTTAAATACTTAGTGACGAGAGCCATGATGTTTAATTTTACATTACTTTAATTTTTTTTTTTCTGTATTTTAATATTATCACACCTGCTTCTGGACAATGGATTTTTAAGGTACTGGTAATGTATTGTACCATTTCAAATAAATAAATATGTATAACAAATGCAAAATCATACTTTTGTTGTATAAAAAAGATGCCTTGGTTTGTCTTTTAGGCAGTTGGGTTAACACTTGTATGCATATTTTTAACCACAAAATTGGGTTTTATCTGTCGGACATGTTTTGTCCCTTATCTCAAGAATCACTGAGTAGATAGCTTTACATACAAAATATGTAAAGTGATTTACAGTGAATGAAACTCACAACTGTTAAATCTACAAAAAAAGAAGTTAATTTCACACAACAATTGTTGTATATTCATAGAATATTTGCTGTATTTTTTACATTTAATAAATTGCTTATCGTGGATCCATAAATTGTAAAATTAACAGGTAAATATCAAACAAAAAACTAATTTGAACTGGTAAAACAACTGTGGAACTGTACATTTTAAATGAAGCTTCTCTGTATATTATACATAAAATCTATTACTATGCTGTATTTTTATGTTTTAATGTAAACGTTTAAATCATAAACCTGCAAAGTTCTTACTGCTATGCCTACATCTAAACATGCAAAAATACATCTTCAGAAAAGACTAGTGAGGAAAATATCACTTTTGTGAAATGTATTTTTCAGCCATCATCAATAAAACAATTGACAACAATTGGATGCATTTTTTCCAACTTACACAACAGTCACACAATTCAGTCAAAATGCTATAAAACTGTGGAACATTCCCGCAAAGCAAGAACCATCTTCATGAAACAAGCATGTGGCAGACCCTCTACCAGAAAAAGTTACATAGTAACCTGTTAAAACAAAAATGACATGCGAAAATTACCGTAATCCCCATCCCGTGCAACACGCACTTTGCTGTCACCACAGCTGTTCTGGCTCCTTAAGAGTCACCACTCACGTTATGTAGTGTTATACAAGTTCATGCAATCTTTATTCGTTTCTGGCACACTGTTCATTTTATTTTTGACATTCTACCGGAAGTGCTACTTCTCATTACTTCCTGTCTAACGGGAGAAGGACAGTTTGCTACTCCTGTGCTTGCCTATGCTGCCTCTTAAGCCAGCACAGTCTGTAAGTTGGCAGTAATGTTGTGTTTTACCAGTGAATGTTTAGCACTACCTGCCGTGTGTTGTTTGTGATATTTTGAGAAAGTAAATTCACTCAATGATGTGCTTTATTAGTCATTAGCCTAGATGCTAATTAGCGCTAGCTAACCGCTAACGTTAGCTTGTTAGGCTGTTTCGTTCTGCTTTGCTTTGCATAGTAACAGGTCATAGGATCTTCTAATTGTAAGAATGTTTGCTTATATTAGCTCACATGGAATATTTTGTTTGTTTACAGTTTTACCATTCATCCATTCATGTATTTCAACAAAGCCATGCTATGCATCCAATCAAATAAATCCAACAGAAAGGAACAACGGTGTGGTTTTTCTACATGGGATGATGGTTGTCTGTCTGCCTTGTTAAGTGCGAGGGCAGAATAATAACTGTGGCCCTGGTCATAGAAAACACATGTGTAGTTACCATACCAAAACATCAGGAAACCACCTGTGGGGAAACAAACCTTTAAACAGTCTTGGTCTGGCCCCGAATCTTAGCAAGGCTTGGACCCAGATTCAGACTGTTATTTTATAAAAACAGTCTTAATCTGGGTCCAAACCCAGCCTAGAATCAGAGCCAGACCTGGATTCCAGCCACCTCAGAGCCAGACTCCAGATCCCAGAGTCTCAATCACAATTGTTGTAACGCAAGATTCTCAGGTCTGAGAAATAAGAAAGACATATTTGCTCACCTTTGAAGAACCTCCAGAGTGGAAGCCAGCTCAGATAATGGATGGTGTATAGTAGTAGCTCCCAAATATGATGCACAATGCAGAAATGAATGAGGATATGTTTGTGCTGACGAGGTTCCGATCAAGACTCTTCTTAAGGAATAGCAGGACTGTCCTGTGAACAAATTATTTAACAGGTTATATTAATAAGCACTGCAGTACATGGCATTTTATAAACAGTGCAATTAAAAAAAGAGAGACAGACTTACCAAAGAGAATATTAGTGGGTGTCAGAGACACTTGCTCCAGTTGCACCTCATCTGCCAGACATGTATCTTCTACATGGAAAAGCGTGAACAACTCCTTCTCTTCAAAGTAGCTGAACAGAAGCAGGACCACCTCTTTCACATCATCTGAGCAGCCACTCTGCAGTCCCCGTATCCTCTGAAGCCTTGCATCGGTCTGAAGGAACATCTTGCTTTTGCTGACACCAACTGTGGTCATGTAGTCCAGAAGACCTTTTCCCCTTCAAATCCAAGTAGTGTGTACATTAGAGGCAGGAATTAGCAGCTGTCCTTGCAGTTTAAGGTAAAAGAGACACATGTTTCTGAGATAAGACTGACTATCATTCTCTGGCATATCACTGACTGAACTAGCAGATGACATGGTTTTATGTGTGTTTTCTTAATAATCTGTACTGTCATTTGGGGGCTGAGGGTGAGATTGTGCATGTCATTAATACCATCTGGGGAACATGCTTTATGCTTCCTACACGTTTTCCTTACTTTTTTGTAAACACATGCATACAACCATTCAGTAATACTGGACTTATTTTTCTACAAAGGTTTGAACTTTGAGAGTTTTTAAACAAGAGAGAAAAGTGTGAAAATGTTCATGCCTGTCTGAGAAAAGTGTATAAAGTGTGTAGTGAGGGGTTTTACAGCTTTAAAACATCCATAAGAATTGTAAAATATAAAGCTGGCTACTTCAGATTTCACCTATGGCGGGTTATTTTTAGAACGTAACTACCGCCATAAACAAGGGACCACTGTACACAGCCTCTTAATGTGACCAATATCTTTTTACAAAAGATGCAGGTGACCATTTTTAGTATTTAAAAAGTTTGCCCGTGCTTTTCAGCTGAACTAGCATGCTAGTGCTAAGTTATCAAGTATTAGTCTAAATATCAACTGAACTATTCTTATAGGTTACTCTACAATAGGCTCCAAATAGCCTGAATGATTAAAAAACCGACAATGTCATTATAATTGTATATCTTTGTATCCGGTTGTTCAGTCTGACGTCACTAGCCGTGTCTGGGTCTAAACTCTGCTGCAGGTCCATATATCAAACGATCACTATGGCATTACTGAGAGTTGAAAAACTGTCTAAAGTCTTTCATCTTTAATAAAATGATCAGCGTTCTGCTCTACCAGGTGTAACAATTGAGTTTAACATCCAGGCATCCATGAAAACGAAATTTATGACATTTAACGGAGTTAGAAGTTAGCAGGAAGTTAGCTCGCTAGCTTCTATCTAAATACAATATAGCATGTCCTGACTGCGGGGTTTTGGAAACAAATTAAAACGTACAGCTCTGTTATCACTTCCAACATAAATGAAGACAGAAAGCTGAACAGCAGTGACGTTTGTAGGGTTACTGAAGTTTGGCTAGCTGGTATATAATGATGTGCTACGTGACCGCTAGCGACACAGCTATGTTAGCATAATATTAACATAATTTTTTTCCACTTGATAAAAGTTACCGTGAGTGTTCTCGGTGGTCAGGAACAAATGTAATCGCATGGCAGGATGCTGTAAAAGGACCAAACTTCAGCCAGGAGAACAACTGAGATAATCTATCCACAATACAAGGTTAGTCATTCATATACTGCTGCATGGGCTGGGCTGTAGTTACATCCTAAGGTTTTAAAAACTGAGCTTAAATAAATGATTAGCGGTAATAAAAGCCGAGGGAGGTCAAGAGTGATCGCTGACTGTTTTAGGAGCTTTTTGAGATCAAATAGAAGAAAATACATAACATTAAACATGTTAACAACACAAATGCCATAGTAAACGCAGACTACTTTAGACCCGGAAGTAGGATTCGTCGTGTCATCACTGAACAACCGGATAGCATAAAAATAGAGAAGTAACCTCTCAGGTTCACAATGACATTTTTGGTGAAAACATTTTTATTAGCCCTATACCTGAATTTGCATAATTTCATGAATCATGTTAAAAGTAGGTCTGTTACAGGCCTACAGTATAAACTTGTAAAGTTACTTACATGTAATTCATGTATTTTTAAAAACAACTGACTAAAACTATAGTTTTTACAATATTTGCATGTCAAATTAACATAATTGTTTTGTTGTATTAAAGTATTTCACTGTTTTTGTTCCCAATATTTGTAGCTTTAACAAATAAATTTGATTATAATCACACATTGATGTTTTAAATATAATAAAAACATTCTGTTTAATACTTTACAAAAATTCACTGTGATTGAAACAGGAAAATTGTGTTTTACTATACATTTCTGTAGGGATTTTACATGGTTTTTATGTCAATTTCACTGCCATTTCTTACAGTGTATCTTGCTAAAGGATACTTAACATGCAGACTGGAGGAGCCAGGGATCGAACCACCAACCTTCCGATCAGCAGGTGATCTGCTCTACCTCCTGAGCTAGAGCCACTTTGTAGCCTTAGCATTCCCATGGATTAGCTGGAGGAGATGGCTCGGGAGCGGGAGGTCTGGGCTTCTGCCCCGTGACATTGTCCTGGATAAGTGAAGGAAAATGGATGTGATAGGTTTGGTGCTTAAACCTATTCGCTGGAACGTTCAAGACAATTTAACTACACAGCAAAGCAAGACACGAGTAGGCAAAGTTCTTTATGTTTCTTGTGCACGGGAGAGAACTGGACAAACGCGGTTCCTTCGCTTGACCCCAGTTGCTCTCGTCCGTTCCCTCGTAACACTGCTCTTTTATTGAGGTTACATGAATATACAAAGGTTCATTAATATGTGAGGCATACATACAAACAAAGGGTACCTTGCCTGTGCGTTGTGTAAGTGTGTGTGTGTGTGTGTGTGTGGGGGGGGGGGGTCAGAGTGTGACCCCATAAATAGCTTCCCTAAACCTGCTGGTCTGGAAGTCCAGCAGTTTATCTAAACAATAGGCACTTAGCCTGAAACAGATATAGATACGTTATCCTACCACAAAACAATAAGACGGGTACGACCTCTCCCATGCTCCCAGAGTGCTCTGGATTGCACACAAAGTTTGCAGACTATTAAGGATCAACCCTCTACCAATCTAAAACTAATTATAAAACTCTAAGCATATATAAGTAGATATTTCTAAGCATAAATGACAATCAACAATACAAAACCTGACACAGTCGTTATCAGGGTGTTGTTATTCA
>NW_005187942.1:46267-47418 GCF_000239375.1 Pundamilia nyererei
TATATATATATGGATGGAACAGACCTAACCCGCAATGTGTAAATGATACACATGGTTTCAGCAAACTATTTAATATAATTAGCAATATATTATGAAATAATGCTTTACAATATTAGCTTGTAACAAGACCATGTCATACAGGACAGCAGTACCATGACTGTGTCTGTGTCTCAACTTCTTAAAACTAACCAGGGCATTGTTGACCTGTTGAGGGTTAAGGTTGGATTTTGTTTCAGCTCATGCATCTTGGCATTCCTCTTTTTGGGTTAAGAGCTTTTCCAATGTTTTTCCCCCCACTAAATCTAGCTTTAGATGATTTGGCACTGATGTAGTGAAGGAGTAGATGTTAAACTGCAGGTAACGTGATGTATCCAAAATTATCACCCTTGGCGTTGGCAGACATTTTATATGTAATCAAAAGAGGTAAAGCAGTGTAACTAATGGCATTAGCAATTGACTCATACCACTTGAATGTCCCATTAAGTCATCTTGGTGAGTCAGTATGCGTGATGCCAGAACACTGAGCTGATGCATCTGGAGTGTACTCAATTAAATATCAATTAAACAAACCAAATAAACCAGGGTTTACAGTATCTCATCTGGGTTTTTTTGTACTCCCTGGAAAGCAGTATTCATACTGAATGGATACATTATACTTTGATCTAAAAATTAAAAAGAATAAAGTGAAGTAAAGCAATGTCTCTCCTGCAACAGAAAGTAAGCCCATTTACAGCATTTTGCTTCTGGAGTGGCTAAGATAACACATTTCCTACTGCTAACTAGTGATGTGTCGGTCGCGAACGAAACGGCTCTTCAAGCCTTTTCTTTGAAGTGAACGACGCGAGTCTGGGTTTTTTTTTTTCTTTCTCTCACCCTCTCTCTCTCGCCCTTTTTTTCCACTTCACTCCGCACGTGAGCCTTGTGCTTTGCGCTGGGAAGAGGGGGGAGGGGCGGTAGTTACACTCGCAGTAGCACAGGAACAGAGCGGGAGGGAAAGAGAGAGAAAAAGAGCCAAGGACAACAACGTCACATTAGAAAGGCATAGTAATCATCCACAACTATTTTCAGTTGTGGATGTTAAAGAATTCAGAAAGTTTATTCATGCAGGCCCATATGACAGAGAATGTGCATCTTCTTTTTGTTTTCATATT
>NW_005187942.1:48162-55624 GCF_000239375.1 Pundamilia nyererei
TTTTTTTTTACATTAGTAATTCCTTTTGTGCATAATTTTATATTGTTGTTAATAATAAATTAATTAAAGCAACAAAACAATTGAAGAGCCGGTTGGGAGCCGAAAGAGACTGTTCTCTAAAAAGAGCCGGAAATCCCATCACTACTGCTAACCTCATAATAAAGCATGATATTTCATACTATTACATTGTATATGTTGTTAAGATAAAATGTATGCTATTATACAATCCAGCAGAACGTCACTGAAAAAAACTGCAAAAAACTTTGAGTAATTTATTTTCTAGCATTGAATCTAACACAATCTCACTAAACAATAATATTCATGCAGTTGTCTGTGATGGTTCTCAGTCACAGGTCATCGTATGCTAAGTTGCTTGGAAAGAAAAGCATCTGGATTTCTTTAAATTGCTTGAAGACGTTTCACCTCTCATCTGAGAAGCTTCTTCAGTTCTAGGTAGAGGTCTGCATTCCCGCGGCTGTCCCGCGGGACCCGACCAGATTTCTTGCGGCGCGGGAATAAATTTCCAAATAAAATGCGGTAGCGGTCGGTAACTCTGGTGTAATTTGAACGGGAGCGCGCGGTCTGAAAATATAGCGTGCCCGACATTTTTTCGGAACAGCATATCTGTGATTTCCTCATTCTAATTGAGCACTGGTACAGCCAGTGCTCACGCCTGTTACACGCACTGAGCGCATGGATCAGTGCTTTTTGAGATCCATCCATCCATCCATCCATTCGCTTCCGCTTACCCAAAGACATGCAACTTGTGGGGATAGGTTAATTGGATAATTCAAATTGTCACTAGGTTTGAATGTGCGAGTGAATGTGAGTGTGAATGGTTGTCTGTCCCTGTGTGTTAGCCCTGCGACAGACTGGCGACCTGTCCAGGGTGTACCCTGCCTCTCGCCCTATGACAGCTGGGATAGGCTCCAGCGCCCCCCGCTTTTTGAGATATTTTTATAATTTTGAGATGTCGTTTATTGTTGTATTTATATATGCATATTTTCTTTTGTAGGGGAGACCTTGAATTCGACATTGGGACATTTTTTCGTTAAACTGATAGTTTAAACAACCATTTAATTTCGCAGTGGCCAACTATTTTGTTCTTTTGTTTACAATTTTAAGTGACTTTTTTTTTTTTCGCGACACTTTCCCTACTGTGTTGACAGAAAAATGTTACGTTTGTATTTTACATAAAAATAACAAGTAGGCCACAATGCTGTATTCGTTTTTATTTATTTTATTTTTGCAACACGTTTTCCATGTTAAAAGATAAATGTTGCATGTTGACAGATAAATGCATCTTGTTTAGGAAAATAAATACAATCATTGCACAACCTGCAGTTTTATCTGTTATCTCTATTTTTTGGTGGTACCCCATTTAAATGTGAGATTTTGGAAACCAGATCTAAATTTAGCGGGAACGGTCGGGTCGGGTAGAAAATTATTCTAAGCGGGCAGCGGGTGAACAAAGACTGAATATACAGCGGGAGCGGTCGGGTGCGGTACAAAACCTTGCGGGAGCGGGCGGGAGCAGGACTAAAAAAACATTCCCGCGCAGACCTCTAGTTCTAGGGTCAAATGGTGGAGAGTCCCAGATTTAAGCCCGGGGGGTATCCCCCCCAAAGACGGACAAAAGGACCCCCTTATGTTCCTCTAATCACCTGAGCCAAGGTGTGAAAGCGGGTGTGGGTCCCAATCAGCCAGGGTTTCGGGTGAGCTCATTGTGAAACCTGGCCCCACCCTATCATGTGATTTCCTGAGGTCAGATGGCCCAGGATGTGAGAGGGCGTTAAGGCATCTGGGAAGGGATCTCAGAACTGGACTATAGGTGGCAGACAGTTGGTGTTGTGCAGTTGTTTTGTATTGAACACAATGAAGGCTAGAAAAATCACTAAATGTTCCGTGGTGCAGTATTTCACACCCAAATTAGAATGTACTAGTACTTTTGTCTTGTCTTATACTGGATACATGAACAAATATGTTGTTTTTCCATTCCTCTCATGATCTTTGAAAGATGAACACTCCAAGGAACAGTACACTCCAAAAAATAACTATTTGAATAAAATTTTTAAAAAAAATCACAGAAAGGATTTCCACATGTTTAAATTGCTTTATTTTAGCATTACAGAATTCTGTTATTTCAACTTAATGTACTTGAGTTGGACCAACTTAATTAATTAATAATGAATCGCCCAATGATGATCCAACCCAATTACATTAGTCCAACAGAAGTACTTAATACTAATAGAAAGCCATTTAATATAGTGGAAAATACCTTCCATGATTATTTCAAGTTCTTTTAAAGAGTTATTTTTTGCAGTGTTCATTAAAGTCTGGTTAGCAGAAAAGTTCAACAGATTTATAACAACTTTCACATAGTTGTCAAGCACCCATCCTCTTCATCCAGTTAGACTCTTGTAAATGTAACAACCACACAATTTCATTTTTTTGATTGTAGCAACATTGTTGGTCTTCACAAGAGCCAACGATACATAAAAAAGCAATACTTTTCTTGTTTACACAGGCAGTTTCTGCTTTATGTGCTCAACAGCAGTGAGAAGTTATGATATTAATTGCAAATTCATTTCATGTTATGAGTATCGACAGGCATGTATAAAAAGTAGGACAAAGAGCATCATTTAACATATTGCAGGGATATGGGTGGCTGTGTGTTCATGTTTTACACTCTGTTCATGAGAATTTGCTAAACATTAGGACTGATCCATGGATATACAGAATACTACTAAAGATTGTCTGGTTATAAAATGTATGAACTTCTGTTTTTGTACATTTTGTATTTTTCAGCATAAGGGGTGATATCTGAAAAACTGAAATAATCTAAAATGAGCTGAGTACTTTTCTTATCAAATTTTATTATGCTTTCCTACCTGTTGCACATATAGTCTTTATATGCCTGTTGTATGTTACTAATAGGATTAAAGCACTTCTGTTTACATGCACTCTTTATTTAAAAAAAAATCAATACCCTGAGTGCACACATATTATGCAAATCTTGTCCTTCTTCATCCTTCAGTGTTTAGGAGACATCGTTACCACTGCTTGTTGGGATGATTTATTTTCTGATAAACTGCGGCTCATGCTGCATTCAGTCTTTACTCTTAGTCCAGCTCCGTACCGATGACAGCACCTTCCTGTGGTTTTCTTATCCACTTATACACACACACTAGTCTTAGACAGCCTCACACTGTGTTGAAAAACCCACAAAAAAATATAAATACAGGCATTAAAGTGCAGCCTTTGCTCTTTATCAACACTGCAAACAGAAAACAATTTCCTTCGCTTGTTAGCTTAAAGGTTACAGTCAGTTGCTTTTTGAAGTTCTTTAATAGAAGAAAAAGAATATTGTTCTCATAAAAAACAATATTTGGGGCGATTGTGGCTCAAGAGTTGGGAGTTCGCCTTGTAATCGGAAGGTTGCCGGTTCTAGCCCTGGCTTGGACAGTGTCGGTCGTTGTGTCCTTGGGCAAGACACTTCACCTGTTGCCTACTGGTGGTGGTCAGAGGGCCTGGTGGCGCCAGTGTCCGGCAGCCTCGCCTCTGTCAGTGTGCCCCAGGGTGGCTACAATGTAGCTTGCCATCACCAATGTGTGAATGGGTGGATGACTGGATATGTAAAGCGCTTTGGGGTCCTTAGGGACTAGAAAAGCGCTATATAAATACAGGCCATTTACCATTTAAAGATGCACTGATTATCATTTAACTGCTGTAATTGCCTTAAAATCCTTTAAAAATACACAATTTTAGGTGCTGGTTTGAAAAAGCTGCCATGGCAGGATCACGGTTCTGCCTGATTCCATTTTATATATGTCACTAGAAACCAGTCACTTTTATAAAACACTGCAGGAGGAGGAGAACTCCTATGTGTTCACGTGCTGTGGGGGCAGACTTTGATTCATTTCTACACCTTCAGACTCATGATATAAAGGATCTTCCTATGTTTTATCTTCTGAGATGTCCGCTTCACCAAAAAGTAAAAATGTGAAGGAAAGAGACAAGGCAGTCGGCACTGGGATAAAATGAGAGCAAATATTAGAATATTAACCTTTTGATGGATTGAACTGCAGAAAGAGAAGGATTTTTAAAGCCACACCAATGCTGACGGCTTTTGGCTCAGCAGGTAATGTAATGTTTTGATCTGTCTTAGTTGTCTAAAGCACAGCCATAATGCTACAGCTAGTTTTAATAACAGCCATTGTGAAATGGTTTTGTGACAAATAACACACTTCACCTACTGACATGTAATTTTCATATGAAAAAGTTATATTTTTTTGTCCTACAGCGGCCACTGTAGCTTGGACTGTACAATTAAATGGAGAGGGGTGAGAAAACAGAATTCTGACTGCAACCTACTGACATCTACCACAGAGATTTTCAACACTGTCCTTTAAAGCTGCTTTTTAAGTTGTTTGAACTGTTTGTCCCTAACACTGAGACATGCACCTACATGCCAAAGCTGATGTGCCTTTACAGCAAGCCAACTGTGCTCCAGCATACTAAAAGTCATACAACAATAAGACAACAAGTAAAAATGTCATAAAAAATGTATATGAATTAAAATACCTAATTAGGACGCAATGCCACACACTAATTTTTGAGGAAAACAAATTGTGGGGGAGGGGCACATATCTACAAACAAAAAGAAATCACAAAACACAGCTCACAAATTCATGAGAAGACACGGGAATGGATAATTTCAGAGAAAAAAAGAGTTAGCATTATCAAAATATGCAAAAATTGGTGCCAGTTCCGAAACCCAAACAGATCGCACCAGCCTGGAGGATCTAAACAGCGAGCTGTGTACTATATCACTATATTACAGGCTCCGATAAGTTTTTAGACCCTATTTCTGCTTGATTAATTATTTAGTTCTACAAACAAATGACGATAAATAAAATCGTGCATAAGTCTATGAAGAAACATTTGACATTAAAACCAATTTCAAACAGCAGGAAAATAAAATCTGGAGACTTTATTTTTGGTTTCTTCTCTGGGGGCCTTATTATCAGAACTTAGTGGTCGTGTCCAAATTCATGGGCTGCATCCTCCTGAGGCCGCATTTGTAGACCGATTACGTCACAGCGACGCGCCGAAGGCTGTCCAAATTCGTAGACTCCTCCGAATGCAGCCAACAAATGCGTCCTCATGCAGCCCATGAATTTGGACACGACCAGTAGTTCTTAAATCTAGCTACGCTGTTGATTGAGTCACGGCGCCTGGACACAGCTATTATTGACTTGGCTTCAGGCCCATTATGCACTTCCGGTGTGTTTTGATTAGCAAGCCTAGGGAAATCGTGTGCCCCACTGTAACTCTTGAAGTCATGTGCAGCAGGTATGAGTGACTCCCGGTTACTCACACCTGCTGTTATATGAACCGTCAGTCTTTGCAGTTTTAGTCTGGCATGACATTCTGTATGTAGTCTGCTTTGGGAAACTGAAGATGGCAGATACAAATGTAATAAATATTTTAACATTCAGTGGAACAGCTGAATCTGTCTTTAATGTGTACATACAAGCACACTTAAATTAAATATGAAGCTGAGGGAGGCTGCTGTGACGGCTTAGCTACTCAGCTAGATGTGACGGTGCCGGTTTGAACCAAGCTTCTGACCTCCGTTCCACCCCGACAATGTGTACAGTCTAATTAAGCAAATATTCTGGAAGATATTCCCCTCCCGACTGCATGTCTGGTGTTGTACAGATTTACATTACAGACAGTAATGTCCACAGTAAATTCAACCAATTACGGTACCTTGTGTCAGTGAATACACTGCATACATCCAAACAGCAGCCGTGATGCTTCGCCCGTGTGGTGTAATAGCTCCTACTGTTGCTAACGGAGATGAGAGTGCCAACAGGCTTCAGCCTGCGGATGCTGATAATTATCATTCTCTGGTAGTAACAGTATCAACACACAAACACAGTGACGGATGCGTATCTTTGATCACGCATACACTTTGATATATTTCCATGCATTGGTATGATTTTAAGTCAGAGTTCACCCTCTGATATTTCACATAGCAGTCCTTTACAGTCATTTTTGTGCAGTGTATTATCTTTTTAAACCAAGAGTAATACATCTAGTCACATCTAATTAATATTACACCACCTCTAGCAAATCATTTTGCTCAGCTCAATGCAAAAATTATTGCCACTGTTCAGCTTTTGTGTGGAAAATCCACCAGTTCAGGGGTGCAGTACATTTGTGTTACTTGAAGGGGTTCAAGTATCTCAGGAATTGACAGAAGGATTGGTGTGGCATCAGCAGTGATGTTGATGATGTATGGAACTGCTGTAGTGAAGATGGAGCTGACTATGAAAGCAAAACATTTGATTTACAGTTGATCTATGGTCCTACCCCTAATCTATGGCCATAAGCTATGGCTAGAGACCCAAAGAATGAGATGAGCTTCAAAGTGACTGGGCTTAGGTTTAGAGATAAGGTGAGGAGCTTGGTCAGTTGGAAGAGCCAATACTTCTCCAAAATGAAAGGGAGTCAATTGAGGTGTTTCGTCTAAGGCGATGTGTTTCAAGGCATGTCCTGATGGGAGGATGTTCTGGGGCAGATTTAAGACTCGTTGTCTTGTCTCATTTGGCAACACCTCAGTGTCCTCTTGGATGATGTCAATGGAAAATTGTATTTAGTAGTCAGTATAATCTTTTAGTGATATAAGTTTGCATATGGTAGAATACTGCATGTAGTTATTTGTATTAGGAAATATTCAACCATGTATACTTAGAGGCATATAATTAATTGTGTGTGATCACTAACAGGCTGCAAGCTTGGGGTGCACCCCAGGAATGCACCCCCACGTCCTGGGAGCACGAGAGAGCTTGTACCTGGTTTTATTGTTTTATGGCAGGATTAACGTAGTTACGTTTGTTTTAGTCTAAGTGCTCTTTGTTTAGATGAACTGCAGGACTTCCTCACCGCGTTATCTAGGGTGAACCATCTAGGGTGAGGGGGAGGCTACCCTCTTCCTGACCAAGGATGTTTGACCCTTTGATCAGCAGTAACACACACACACACACACACACACACACACACACACACATTGAAGTACAAATAAAGACCGGGGCAGTTTCTTAGTGCGAGTCTCTCAGTAGGGAGCTGCCCTTGCTAGCAAGAACTCTGTGTGTTTCTCTTCTCTGAGTCTTTACTGAAGAAGTGTTTTAGAATATTTTCCCTAACAGATGAACTGAAGGAGTTGGCTGGAAAGGTCTGAGCTTCTTCCTTACAAAGTTAATACAATTTAAATAGGTGAATTATGTAAAAAGTCAGCCCTCCTATACTTCAAGGGGATACAACTGAAAGATGATGTGACAATGCCGGGTTCAGATCGCGCGAACAGGTGTGGGATTAGAGCTCTGGGTAGCTCCCCAACTGGGTCTAGACTGGGTCTAGAGAGTATTTTAAATTCAGGGAATTTAAAATAGAA
>NW_005187942.1:55884-76422 GCF_000239375.1 Pundamilia nyererei
TCTCTGTAAAGCACTTTGAATCACCTTGTTGTTGAATTGTGCTATACAAATAAATTTGCCTTGCCTTGCCTTGCCAATGTTGGTTTCAGATTTGTCATGGGGATCTTTGGAGATTTGTTTACTTTTGGACCATCTGACCTCAGGAATTCGCATGATAAGGTTTCACAATGAGCTCACCCGAAACCCTGGCTGATTGGGACCCTCACCCAGTTTCACACCTTGGCTCAGGCCTTTAGAGGATCATCAGGGGGTCCTTTTGTCCCTCTGTGGGGGGATACTCCCACTAGGTTTAAATCTGGGACTCCCCACCATTTGACCTTAGAACTGAAGAATCTTCTTAGATGAGAGGTGAAACGTCTTCAAGCAACTTAAAGAAGTCCAGACGCTTTTCTTTGCAAGCTCCTTTGACTGTTTACTTTTGGCCACTAGAGGTACAGCCAATTAAATCCTAGACCTTTTTGACCTGCGTAACTTGCTCTCACTGCCCATAGGAAAGCAACTTTCAGGTCACATTTGAGACAAAACTGACAAATAAGACAGGATAAGTCTGTGTAGGGAGCAAAGTTAATGTGATGGTGTAATGAAAAATTATGACCACAATACTTCTGTGAGGTCACAGTGATGAAGGACACATTTATTAAGACACATTTATTAATAGTATATACTAAGCCTCTCCAACACTCTGAATATTATTTCTGGAGAAATTCCGAAGAAAAAAACCATTATGGCACAAACACAATTTCCAGTTGATAGAATTTTCACCAGACATTTAATTTAATTGAATTTAGTCATAATGACACATTTAATGCACTTTATGAAACTCTCTGGTTACCAGAGTTGTAGATTAGTATAAATGCTTCACTTGTCTTCACATTTTCTATTGTGGCTTCTGTACGGGAATTGAATAGAATGTGAATGGGCTCATGGAAGTGTCCTAATGGCAGTTTATGCAGGAGTAAAAGAGTCATTCACAACCTGCCCTGTCCATATGGGATCTTTTATTGCTGAAGAAAAGTGAGAAATCTTTTAACATTTCATTTGCATGTAAGCTGAAACACAATGTGTTAAACCCTGTTCGAAGTGATTGTGCAAAAGACTTTGGGAAGCCTGCTTGTAAAGTTCTGACGGCGTTATTTTATCTGCTTTATCGTTCTTTCTCAAGGTTCCTTTTCTCTACCGCTGTCTCTGTGTGTATTCATTTGCTGAGTTTTTGTGTTTTCTATTCCAATTTTTTATTCACCAGGTGTTCAAACTTCAATGGAAGTTTTCATAATGGCAATTTTGGAAAAAAATGCTCAGTTACCATGGAGAACTTGCCATGGTAGCTGAAAGCCTGTAGAGAAACAAAAGGGTGGCCAAAGGACTTCAGATAGAAATGGACATCAGTCTCTGCTCTCAAGACAGCAGAGCAGCTGGCAGAACAAGGGAGAACATGGAAGGGCAGTGTGGTGCATGTTAAGTAGACAGATGGATTATTTTAAGAGAACATAGATCTGTCAAACATGCTGTCAACAAGTCATACGCTTTGAATGACAACATAACATTTTAATTGGGGCCCCTTAACTTTTAATTCAAAAAATCAATATTTAGCAGGCTGCTCTAGTTACATCAGAACTATGACACTTTAGGCTACTGACACTGTCTGGATACAGATGAGGCAATTAAAACTTTTTTAGCTAGTTTGGTTAAGTTATGTTCAAAAGGAGAAAGCAGTCGATATAATGTTATTAGATACATTACATAACATCTTGTGAGAGTAAGGGTGAAAGGGGAGAGTGACGCACACAAAGAAGGAGACAAGATTTTATCCTTCTTCAGCTTATTTTTTTATATAGTTATGTGCATGTCTTTGATGTATTTATTCATCTGCACCACTTTGGAATCTGTTCCTCACTTGAACCAATCCTGTCCTTGTACATCACAAAGAAAGGACACACAGAGCGACAAAGTGGGAAGGTAAAAGTAGTGTCAAGTAAATAGTGCAGCTGAATTATTACAAGTGAGAGGTAAGAGTTAAAATAAAAGGGAAGGATGAAGGTAGAGTTTTTTAGTTCCTGCCCCAAGAGTTCACTCTTTCAATTACACCCAGATGCTTTGGCTTATGTTGAAGATAGGGTGCTGTTTTTATTATTTCAAACGTGGTTAGAGAGAGTCGGGCACAGATGATTGTACATTTCTTTGAGATGAGATAGAAATACAGATTTTGCACTGTGGTAATGAAAAAGCTTACCTTTTTGCAGCCAAGCTCCTGGCAATGCTGTAAAGAAACACTGGCTACCCACTGCCGAACGAGAGGGAAATCATTTAATGAATATTGAAAATTGTTTCCAACAGCTTTAAATCATAAACATAAATCATAAACAGACTTTAATAGTTCCTAGACTTTGATGAACAATTACCATAAAGTTTTGATTTGGGAATATTTCCAATCACATGAAGTGTTACTTCTCTGATAATCAGGGAGCTTAGAAAGAAAGCGACTGGACTTGTGGACCTACACCAAATATCTTCACTTGTGAATCTGATTAATGTGATTTAGCCCACCACCAAGCATTGCTGACTGAGCATCAAGATGAAAATGAGACTGCTGAATATTTGCATAGACTTTATTCCTACTGATCAGAGTGTGTGATTCATTTTCTTAACGCCCAATAACACCATTACTTATAATAAATGGACTTGTGATGGTGAGTGTGATGGATGGCCCATCTTAAGTTTAAATCCTCTTCTATTTTTTTGGGGGGTTTTGGTTCGGAGGAAGCTCATTTCTGTCGCTTGTACCCGCGATCTCATTCTTTCGGTCACTATCCACAGGCAAGAGAATGAGCCTTCTCCTTCAAAGAATTTGAATAAATATTCATTTTTGTGTGCATTACACCCTAGGTCAATGATGGTGAGTCCTTCCCAGGCCTATTTATGGGCTGGAATAATACTGTCTTGCTCTTGGTTGTAATTGCCAGTCACAAAAGCACAAGGAATGAGATATTTGGTCTCAAAGTGTACCCGGTGATATGAAGAACAAATAATTGAGAATCTTCCCTTAAAAAGAACAAGAAGTCTGTGTTCTTTGCAATTTCTGGCATTGCTTTTGATTTATTTTTTTCAACTGAAATAGCTCACAAATGCATCAACTGAAAATGAAATGCTCAGACTGGAAATTTCACCCAATACGAAGGACCTCCCTCTCCTCAGCCACCTCCTCCAGCTTGTCTAGGGGAACACCAAGGCATTCCCTGGCCAGCCGAGAGATATCCAGTGTGTCTTGGGACTGCCCCGGGGGGGGGGGGCATGCCCAGAACACCTCACCCAGGAGGTGCCTAGGAGGCATCCCTGTCAGTACTTGAAATCTGAATTCAGATTTCAAGTACCGGTGTTAATATGATAAATTATATGTCTTCAAACAGAACTATTTCATTTTATTTGTTTAGCATTTGGATGTTGACTTAATAGTGTTTGATCAATTCTGAGACTTTTAGGTTGCAGCTTTTAATTATGATGCATGTAGCATGCAGAATGGGACTGATTTTAAAGAGGGTGACAAAACTGATGTATATCTGTGCACGACAGAGGGAGGACAGAATAGATCTGAAATCAATTGGACCATATTAGCATTTCTTTGCATCCCACTGCCTGATAAAGAGCAGAGAGCCTACAGAGAGTGAAGAGACAGGGAGAAGACTGGATCCTTTGCTCTGCTCCATTACAATAATAATTAACAGCAGATAAACAGTCTGATGGAACGTGCTCAGTCTGATTACACATGGTAATAGCCTCCACTCCTGTGGTGCTTCACTTGTTTTCACTTTTTTTTATTATCTGTCTCTCAAAAATGATAAAGAAAACTAATTTATGCTTTTTTATGCAGTTATCTATGTCTGGGAATTTGATTTATCATTTAGGGAACTGCTTCCCACCCACAAAGCATTTCACTGTGCAGAACCGCAATGAATAGAAAGTGAGAAGAGTGCTGTCTGAATCTTTCTGAACAATGCAGATAACAGCTAACAACGAACAAACAAAAGACTGAATGCGTTTTTGACTTCAGTGGTACATAACTGCATTACTGGAATGCCTTTCAAAGTCACATAAGCTGGATTTGACTACCTGGAAAATTTTGAAAGGATGCTACAGAGTTACTATTTTAATGATCTGCAAAGCTTTGGATGTGTTGTGGACAAATACTTTCATTAGTTATTTTTTTCAGCCTTTTCAACAGGGTGATATTTTTGAATATAGTTTTTTTTCTGTGTTTATAAAAAAAACTCCAGTATATAGAGAACATATGAACAAAATATAGCACATCAGTTGTAATGTCTAGAAACTGATCCACTCACTGGCAAAAATTTCAAAATTCAATGCTGCAATGTGGCAGTCAAAAGACTTAGCTGTGTTTTTTAGGAGAATTTATAAACAAAACTATGATAATAATAATAGTATTAGTATAAGAGAGAATACAATAATTTACACAGTAATTCAAATCATTTGTCAATCATGATGGTGTGTTACTTTGAATTGTATCCATTGGCCTCATAATAGGTTTGTCATCTGAAAGCAGAAATGCAGCACTGAACAAAGTAATGGAAGTATGGAAGCATTTTGAAAACAAAACCTATTTATTGCTCTTTTAATGCCTGCAATGCACATAGTTCTGGGTCACTTCACTCAGTTATTGACCTTTTGAATCAGAATGACTATTTCTGTCCTTGAGCAAGACTTAAGGCTCATGCTGAGGTGTAGCTCAGGTGGTAGTGCAGGTTACCTACCAATTGGAAGTTTGGTAGTTTGGTCCCAGTCTGCATGCCAGATAATCTTGCTCTCTGATGGAGTATGAATGTATGTCAATGTTAGATAGAAGAAAATGTCATATCTGTTTTCATCTACAACACAGCTGGCCACACGGTCTGGAGAACATGTCTGTTCTCCAGACCATGGCTTGATTTTTGAACCCTTTAGAAAAGGTTTCTGTACTTCATACAACATTTAACTCCCAATCATTCAAACTGGTTTCATGCAATAGTTCATTTTACCAAGACTGCAGAGGTAGAAATATGTTAGAAACACATTGCTGTATAGATGTTTTCCATTTTGTTGTCATGCTGAAAGTTTCAGATCAAAAATAAGTGCCTTATTTTGATATGGCTGCTCTTGTGAAAATACTACAAACCAGTTGTTTTCAAATGTTTTTCTGTGCAAAATGGCTTATACTATTGTACTATACTTTACTATACTTTTTTTTTACATCCCTACCCTCACCTATATTCAATAGCTCTGGGGAGTAAACAAAAGGACACGATCATAGATACAAGCAGTGAAAATGAGTTTTCTCTGAGGGGCAGACCCAGGACATGCTGGAGTGATTATATCTCTTGTCTAGTCTGGGAACACATCGGTGTTCCTCCCAGATAAGCTAGGGGAGGTGGCTAGGGAGGTCTGGGCAACTTTGGTTAGGCTGCAGACCCCAGTGATCTGGCCCCAGATAAGCAGAGAAAATCCATTGATGGTTTTCGGAACTCATGCTCATGCTCAAACAAAAACATTTGCCAATCACACAGTAACCAAGGCACATGTCCATCTAGGAACTGGTCTTGACACTTAGCAGCCATCCTGAAACACCTCTGGGGTTGTATTTGTACATCTATTTGTACATTATTTAAATGAATTTTATTTAGACCATTCACAGAGCTATACAAACCACACGAATGGTTTGTAAATGTGGAGTCCCATTTCTCTCTCTCTTATCTCTGCCTAACCTGTGTGCACACATGAAGCAATTCCCTTGTCCTAGTCCATCTTTGAAGCTTATAGTTGGTTGCTAGTAGAGGCTCAGGCTCTGGTAACACTATTTACTGTCAGGCCATATGTCAGTTAACTGTATCTTGAGTTTTCTTTCAGTCACTTGAGTCGGTCACCTAGAAGTTGAGAAAAGTTATCTTATGTCCCACCCACAGGATAACTGTGTTGTTTTTCTGTGCTGTAGTCTCTGCAGTGGACTAGCCATCTGTCTAGGTTGTGCAGTAAATGTCACCTTATCGGGTGTTTACTGTACTCAAAAGTATAGTGAAAACTAGGGTCATGTTTCAAAAGACTCATATACAATTGGAGTCACCCCCTGCTGATCATTAGAAAGAATTCAGGTTTTAACTGCTTCTATAAGCATTCAGTTTTTGGTCTGAAAAGTCCATATTTTATTTTTTACAGCTGATTCCAGTGAACTACCAGGTTGATTCCAAACAGTTTTGACCCTTGTAATAATTTTAAGATAGAAAAGAAATATAAATACAACCAAACACTCACAGAATCTCTCTTTCAGCAATGATAATGCAAAACATTGTCCTGAATACAAACACAAAGCGGTAAGACAATAGATGTTTTGGCATGGCATGAATGTCCATGCCTGTGCACACAGTGTACCATCTAATCATGTTGTTTTGGAGCAAATATCATCTCACTGGTATTTTTCTCCCTCTCGATGTACTATATGTGGTACTGTTCTGCTGCTGCCTCCTCTCTGGCACTCACATTTCAGCAAAAGGATCCCAACATTAACTAACTGACACTCCCCCTTCCACTGTGGGGAAAAAAAAGTATAATTTCCATGAGTAGGACAAAAAGTTAGCATAACTGTCAGAGGCGATCACAGTGTGTCAAACTCAAACAGAAGAAGGATACCAACTCGGCAAAGGCAAGGAAACAGATTTGATTCACCCACTGACTGTGGGCAAAGTGGGAGCAAGCTTTCCATGAAACTTTAGCCCTGAAGAATTAAACTGATCATGAAAACCTGTAAGAAAAGCATGATTAGCTATATGGAAAAATTCAAGTGTCATCGCTTTAGTACTGGATGGCTGAAATGGGAAGTTTTACAACTGAGGTAATCCAATGCTAAATGAACATAGATGTGGGTGAAAGCTCTTGAATCATTCACAGTTAATCTCCAAATCATATCCCCTTATTACAATTTCGCAGCTGTTTTAAGAAATAAATCTGTTTCCTAAAAAAACAGGAACATCAGTGTTAATGATACACAACACTGAAATGAAAGAACAATAACAGGGTGTGTAAGTGACTGACGTAGCATCTGTGATGTCACCATTGCTTAACGAAGGCCCATTTTGAAATCTCAAGGTCAGCATTTTAGCCACCATCTGTGATGAGTAGGGATCAACTGCTGTCAATCAGGAGGACACATACTCATACAATCACAAAGTGGACCCACCCTAAAGTGTCCTTTCTGACCCTAATGTGAAAAACAATTTTCAAAATGAACATCATGTTTATTCTATAAGAACACCCATTAGCAACCAGACTTCCTTTAGCAACCAGAGGCATTGACCAAGGAAGACTAGCATTGGCTTCACTTTTTAGATGCAGCAGCTATATCCATAGTTTATACAGTTTATGAGAATCAAAGGTCAAACTTTTAATCAGGAACATTTTTATTTTTATTTGTTGGTGATAAATGGGATGTGTTTTTCTCACAGTTCATACTCTTTATTTAGTTTTAGTTTGTTTTCATCATGAAACAGCCTAATGTTAGCAACAAAAATCTTTCTTAATAGTTGTTGATTGAACCACCAAGAAAGAGTTGACCACAAATGCATTCCAGTTGTTGTAATCATGACTGTCAGGAAGCGGATTTGAGAAAGCCCAACCCAGAATAATAAAAGAGTTCAGAGTGACCCTTGTTCCTTGATCAGTAAAATGCAAATTCTCATGACCATTGATCAACAATTACTGATCAAAGTCCATTGTTTAAGACCATTGATCAATGGCCACGAGTAATTTTGCATATTTGCATATATTTGATCAAGGGAACTGACCTCACAGCCCATTGATCATTCAGTGGTGGTAGTTTCAGTCATTGTGCAAATGTACTGTTTATAAGGTTAGGGAATCCAGCAGTCAGTTGTGACTGAAGAAGTCACTTGGATGACTGAGGACATGTTTCTCACACTGAAAACGCTACGTCCAGATGTACAAAATCAACCTTTCAGGATTTACTTACCTGGATGATTGAGCATGCGTCCACAGACTGTATATTAAAGTAGCCAGTGAAATCCAGTTGTGAAGCCTCAAGCTGAATCCTTTCACTGTTGCCCTCTTGGTATTTTGAAATTGATAAATGTAAGTTTTGTATCTGACTGAGAAATTTTAGGACACCACATACTCAGTCAGTCCTGTCACATATCATCCACCTTTTTGACTTGTTCTCTCATTTACTTTTTTTTTTAAAGAATAGAAGAAAAAGGGAAAGGAAAAATGTAAACTGCATACAAGAATACAGCTGCCGGCGAGTGCTGACACAGCTCATGTGAGTGGGCTAATTGTCTTGAGTGTGTAATTTTATTGTGTGTATTTTGTCCTTAAACATTTTGCAACAGCACCAGAAAAAGCAGCGTCCATGACAAGCACAGTACCTCCTGCCAACCTCCTGCTTGCTCTGTTATGTCTGCAGTGGATGACCTAATTAGTTCATATCTGGCAACTGAATGCAATGAGGAAATGTTTGTGTTTTTATCCCAGAATCAGCACATTATCAGGTACATCCAGATTCTGAATAACAATGATGTGAACTGCATCTGTTCAAAAAAAAAAAAGCATTGTGATTGTGATTGGGATGAGCTGAAGTCTTTCGTGCATTGGTTACTGTTGCACCCCATGTTGCATGTTCTCTGTTTACTGGTCTCTGGTGTCAGAGTTGAGGCACCCTTGGGAAGGGAAGCCATGTGATAATAATGTGTTTCCCTGCAGAGAGTACCTATTAGTACATTTAAAACCATAACTAGTGAAACTGTCATCAGTTAATTATATTAACTGAACGTTTATTATTAAGAAACATTCACAGCCAGTGGAGAACTCAATGAAAATATAGTTTGAATTACTGATGAGACGATTCTTCTGTCAGTACATCAGTCAAGGCCAAATCTGATATGTTACTCATTGCTATGAGGGGTTATGATGCTCTTTCTGATTCATTCTCATTATTTTGGTTAGGTTTGACATCTACACAGCAAAATCTCCAGTGTTAAATTAACACTAGAGAGTGTCTATATGGGTCCACACCTCTGAGTGTTAAATACAACACTGTTGAGTGTTAAATTAACACTTTTGATATGTGTGATATGTTTGATATGTTTAAAAGTAACTTAGTCAGTTTTGAAGATTAACAAAGACTAACACTGAACAGTGCTGATTTTCTAATACTGGAATATTTCTAACATTTTGAGTTATTTTCCAGTGTTAGAAAATCAGCACTGCTCAGTGTTAAATTAACACTGGAGATTTTGCTGTGTATGTAGCTGACTGTATCAAATATTTTATTGTTAGATATTGCCTAAAACAACATGTATATCTCCCCTTCTGTATGTTGCTAGGTTTTTGGAGATAGCATGGATATTTCTGACAAATAATACAGTAATTTGTACAGTATTGTCAACGGTTTGTCCTAAATAAGACACAGTCACTGGTCATGTGACCTATCACAGGTGATGGCACTGCCTTGCACTTTATTGTCTGATGAAGAGCAGGTGTGTTCAAAACATTATACACTGGATTATACACTAATTTTGGCCCTGCTCCTGCTCCAAATATGGTGAATTTATTTTTTGAGTTACCAGTTTTGTTTCTATTCAACTTTTGAGTAGAGTTTTGTTATCTTTTATGTGCCCAAGATTTAGATGTTTCTGTACAATTTAATCAAGTTTGTTTTTGGGTTAAATAAAAAACTTTTTTTTGGACTTTCCTTCACTGCAAGGACCATCACAGTACCAGATTATACTCTACTGGAGCGCGGTCGCCCTGCACTGGCATTTCTACACACCTGCGGGCAATTGAGCTGCCGGCATTTAAGACCAGCATTCACCAGCAAAGTGATCTGCTAACCTCAGTTAATGAAGAAAACCTTTTGTTGTCCTCTACAGTCTCCAAGCCGACTTCTATGCACCGCCATTGCTTATACTCTTGTTTTGGAAAATCTTGAATAAACTGCAACAACCAGGTGAGCGTATCTTTGAAGTGAAGTTTATTAAAAAGAAAAGGAAAACACTGCAGTGGAGAATATGTTTACAGCAAACACAATTTCTGAGGAAGGACGCCGCCCTGAACCATTTTATACCTTCCCAGAACACTCTCAAACAAAGAACATTCCACGACACATCATATATCTCTATACCTTCAATCCAGCTCCTTGTCCCTCTCCCACTCTAAGAAAAGTTATGACCACCCGTCACCTCCCTAAAAGCAGGATGTTCTGGAGATCTTCAAGTTTACAATGCACCCTCTGTGAGGTGTAATAAAACCCGAGGCCCACTTGTGATAACATTCCACATGCATGTATACAAAGAGGTGTCAGGAGTGATTTTGCTATACTAAAGTAAGAAAGTGATGTTACTATTACCAATGTTATATGATTAAATATGTGACCAACACATAGAATAAAGAAATTTCCAGTACACTCTCCATTCATCTCGTTGCTGGTCCATTCATGACAGTTCTTCTCTTCCTCACACCTGCCAGCTCTGCTCACCTGCCTGCCCCTCAGCCACTGCCACTGTGCTCCATGGAATACCTACTCTGGAACTCCACTGGTGCACTTTGACCACTTACCCTCCCCCAACACCGGTCCTCCACTTGCACACATGTGCTGAGACTCCTGGTCGTGCTACCCCTTTACTCCATGTGCCTGGATTAAGCTTCTTTTGTAAATCTAGTTTCTCACAGAAATCCTAGTAATTACGTTTACCTCACAAATTTGAGTATTATCTTTATCTCCTAGGTTCTGTGCATCATTAGTTCATAGCTCACATTCAGTTGACTTTGTGAAAATCATGTTTGTGTAAATAAAGTCTTGTAGTCACGCTCCCCAGAGTCTCTGTGTGCGCTCCGCTATTGAGTCGATCATTGGGTTTGGCCTAGGCCATGACAGAAAAAAAATGTCAGAGAAGTGCCTTCTACTACTACAACAAACTATATCTTGCACTGATTAAAAGTATGGCTATATGTGCAGATGTGTGAGAAGGCAAAGTGTAGGCAAAGTAAGGAGCCCATTTCACAAAGACACTGCATACACACATTCATTGTGAATTTATTCATCCAGTGCATACATACACAGAGTATCTTGCCAGCCATGTTTGCAGCCGGTCAAGACAACTGATGTTTCAAAGACGTGATGTAACCAAGTGAAATCTTTTGTTGTCCAATCATCTTCAGCAAAGACCACCTCCAGCAAAAAAAAAAAAAAAATCATGCTATATGAAGGCGGGGGCCCATCTACATCAATGTGATTTGAGATGAATGAAACAGGACAACACAGAAAAGATTAGAGAAACAAAATGAGAGGAGAGATGAGAAGGAGACAAGAAAGGCCTGAAAAATGACAAATACAGTGAAAGCTGTAATGAAGGCAATGATGAAAGAAGAAGTAGAAGGAGAGAGGAGGAGAGAGAGGAGGGGGGAGATGTGTGTAGAAGTGGGAACTGAATAATGAGGAAGGAAGGGTAGAAGTGAGATGAATGGTGGGATTGGGGATGGAACAAGGAGCAAGATTCACTTTGCTTAATGTTGCCTTCATAAAACATGGCAACGTCCTTTTAGCAATATTGTAAATGACTGAAATAATCTAATAAAATGATTTTCAAGCCAGTTTACTGTAAACAAATATTGTGTACTTCCACCTTTCACATATAAGGATATAAGATTACAGTTTCACAGTTAATGGAATGCCAAATTGGTCTCAGTTCTAATAGAAAGTCTACTGCATTTCTGCATATTTAGTTGACCAATAAGTAGAAAGGATGAGAGAGGAATGAAGGTTAAAAACTAAAATCAACATTTGTCTCTCAACATTTGATACCTGTAAGATTGGCTGTAGCTATTTTTGCTCTTTTGTGACCAAAATGGTAACAAATCCAAAATATAGGATTTTGGGATATCTCCTTATAGAGAGGCAGCACAGTGGTGGGGTCCCAGTGTGTACCCAACCTCACGTCTAATTACAGCTTAGATAGGATGAGGCCAAAGCGCATGCCTGGATTAGTCAGAAGAGGATGGATGGATGTTCCTTTAGACAGGGTATATGATTACTTGTTTAGACAGTGTGCTTCATACTTTCACAGTGATTTACCATTTAAAAGACAAGTGGCTTATGAATTTCTTACTTACTTCCACTAAAAAGAGCATCTCAAAAAGGGTAGCCCTGGCGGAGCCCATCACCCCCTGGGAACAAGTCCGACGGTGGGTGATTCCCCTTATCTTTTTCTCAAGAGAGAGTAATCTGCCTACAGTGAACATCCCAGGGGCACCCCTGGGGGCTTAGTCCAATTATTAACAAATACCATAATTAAAGAAAGAGATATCATTACAGCATTAAAATTGCGTTGTTTAACACTGCATGATTTACCCAGCAGAAGGACGTTAATAGAGTCTTCTGGTCATTGACTAACAAAGCTATTATTTAACATGGGGCAATAACAGTTCATCTTTTAACATTCACCAAATATCTCATAACCCATTTAATATTTCGATTAGGGCTTGACAGGACTTGGTCATTTTTAAAAATTCACATACTAAACACCAACTACAAGCTGATATCTTCCACGTAAGCCCCATTCATAAGCCTGTTGTCATAAAACCAGCCTTACTTAACCCTAACCCTACTCATCAGTTGAATTGTTGAGCTAGCCAGAAACACACACATCATGTCATTATTTTTGTACTTAATTATATGAAATAATTATATGGTGATATGAAAATGATCATAAAATACTTATACTTTATTCTTAAGAGGATAGGATTAGAAGTGGACCTTAGAGTGTATGTACACTCTACAGCAATTGCAAGCTATTCCTACTAAACAGTCTGTGCTGACTGCCTAGCATTAATGGCATCCTTAACATCCCTCTATTTACCTCTTCTTGCATTTTTCCTCGCAACTTATAGGTACCATTAAGATGCACACGCCCTTTTACTTGCTCGTAATCACATTCCTTCCTGCACTGTAAATGCAGGAAGGGTATATGTGTCATTAAATTGTACGGGCCAGCGCCTTGATCCAAGGACAAGCTGGCTGGCCTTTTTTACAGCTCAATATGTACCAGTCACTCAAGTGTGAGGGTGCATCATCACTGCTATCTTCACTATCAAATACAGTGATATAAACTAGGGCACAAGGAGTGCAGGGTGCAGCCAAGGTTGTTATCATCCCACTTTGATGTACTGAGGACAAATTGCTACATGGTTGACATTTGAGTGGGTGAACTGACAGCTTATGAGATTACATAATAATATAAGCAGTGATCAGGACCCAAAAATTGAGAAAACAAACAAGCAAAGAAAAAATGTAATTAATCAATGATTTGTGTATTTTTTAGGTCTTTTTAAAAAAGAGAGACTTTCACGGCGGGGATCGCCGATATGTTTAAGAAGCGGCTGAATACCATAAACAGAAAACAAGGCAACATGAGGGAAAAACTAAAACCTATACTGGGATAAACTAAGATTAACTATGAAAACTGTAACAAAAAACATGAACATGAATATGGACAGGAGCCTGTGAAACATGAACATGAGCATGAACCTGAAGAGAAGCAAGAAATAAACCTGAGACCTGGAGAAACGTGAAGTAACACAAATGGACCACCCGACAGTGAACAGAGGAGACAGAGGACTTAAATACACAGGAGGGTAATGAGGGAAGTGGAAACACCTGGGGAAACACAGCTGCCACAGGGCAAAGTAAAACTGAACACACTGAACATGGAACAGGAAAAGACTCATAAATCACAGATGAAATAAAAACTGGAATAAAACTCAACTAAGTCCTAACTAATAATAACAACACAAAAACGTATTTCCAAAATGCTGAGTTACAGACCCAGCCCGTGACAGAGACAAATAAAGTAATGGCTATTGGTCGTGGTCTTTGTACTTATATGTCTATCTGATTTCTAAGAATCAGTGACTTTTCTCTTTGTGTTTCATAGTTTTGTTTTATTTTATGTGCCTCCCTTTTCCCGTCTTTTATTGCCTCTATGCTTTTATTTGTGTGGGTTTATTTTTGGTCTTCCTTTCAGTAAACTTCCTGTTTTATTTTTCAGTGTTTCTGTTGCCTTCATTTATTACTAGGGATGTTGATCGAGAAACGGTTACTCTAGAGAACCAGATCCAAGTAGTCTTGGAACTAGTGATGGTAAATTTGATTCTTTTTACTGAATCGAGTTTTAATGAGTCACTCATCAAAGTGAATCGGTTTTTTGAGTCACTGAGTCAGTTGACCAAAGAGTGCAAAAAATGTACATTTTTATTCAAACTTAATTTGTTTCTCTTTTCATGTATATTCTACTGCTATGGTGAGTGATTGTAAAAGAAAACAACTATTTTATAGAGCAAAAAAGAGCAAAAGAAAAAATTCCAAAGGGAACATTTATTTTTATTTTATTAGTATTTTTTACTTAAATTTGTCAAATATATATATTTTCTCATCTAAATGTCCACAGAGCTGTGAGCCAGGGGGCGGTAATGCGCCTTAACATTGGTTGCCAACCAAGAAGAAGAAGAAGCTGTGAGCCAGGAGGGAGGGGTGTCACTACCCGATCGGTACCGGAAACCCGATCGGTACCCCGCATGCGCAAATCTTACATCACTTCCTCTCTTTGCCAACATTGCGACATTCAATATATTTGAATGATATGGTTAGCGCACAGTTAGCTCCTAGCATTTCTCAACAGCTCTGCCTCCTTTTCGACTGCCCGGGACATTTAAACAATGGATAATCCGTATACAAACCAATTCATGCTTTTCTCCTCAACAGAGAGCGTCCCCCGATTGAACAACAGCGCCGTAAAATAAGAAAAATGATGCCTAATTACAGAGTTAATAATGCACACTTTGTAATATCTGTAGATTCATTAGCCAGATTAAGTGTTTACTGACAATTGACAGTGATAGCGCACATCATCATCACTATTCCAACAATCCTCTCCTCACAGACAAGCATAAACACACTCGACTATTGCTAAATCAAATTTAACACGCATTTGAAATCACGCTAATTCAGTTTATAATAGGGTTCATTAGCTCAGTCAGCAGGTGGCGGTATCCTCGTACACTGGGGAGTAAACTGCCATTAAACGAACAGAAGAAGAAGAAAACATTGCATATGTGGAGTAAGGATCGGAGAGTCCTGATCCGTAACTATCTTTTTATTTTTAGTTTTTGTCTACATTGTACTGAAATGCTTCATTATTGCAAACATTTTAAGATATACTTATTATTCTTAACATCTTAACAGATACTCTGACCCATAACTATCATAAAACGCTACGACCGGAAGTAGACACCTTTCGCGCATGCGGGGTACCGATCGGGTTTCCGGTACGGATCGGGTAGTGACAAGGGGGTTAGTGAGTGAGTGATTTGTTCGTGCCATGATTCAGCACAGGAAGGGAGGGGGTGAGTGAGCCCTGAGTGATTTGCTTACACTACGATTCACACACAGGAGGGAGGGGGTTAGTAGCTCAAATGTGCTGTTAGCATGTTAAAAGAGCGATGCTACTGTGAGCATGTGAGCTTCTACTCAGGGATTTTTCTTCCAATTCAGAGCAGAAATGTTTTTAAGATACTGGATGTTGTGCTTTTCTCCACAATTTTAATTATAAGCTAGATATATTTCTATTAATGAAATTAGTTTGCTAACAGCAACAGGGATGAGTCAGTGAGTCAGTTGGGCTTGTGAATCATGAGAGTCAGTAAAGTGATTCTCAAGTATTGAACGATTCGTTCGTGATTCGCGCATCACTACTTGGACCTGGACTCCAAGAAAGTTTAAACTCTTTACATATATCTGAACAGACAGCATGCTAACGCTAAACTAAATGGTAAATGGCCTGTATTTATATAGCGCTTTACTAGTCCCTAAGGACCCCAAAGCGCTTTACATATCCAGTCATCCACCCATTCACGCACACATTCACACACTGGTGATGGCAAGCTACATTGTAGCCACAGCCACCCTTGGGCGCATTGACAGAGGCGAGGCTGCCGGACACTGTGCCACCGGGCCCTCTGACCACCACCAGTAGGCAACGAGTGAAGTGTCTTGCCCAAGGACACAACGACCAAGACTGTCCAAGCCGGGGCTCGAACCGGCAACCTTCCGATTACAAGGCGAACTCCCAACTCTTGAGCCACGATCGCCCCAAAAACTAGCCATTAGATCTGCTAAATAGAGCTATACAAGACACTGACTTTGATAAACACACCAAACTACATGCTGTTGGAGCTTCTATACAGAGTCTCCTCAATGCCATGCCTCACTGTCGCCATCTCAGACGAAGTCTGGACTTTGTGGATCCACCCTCCCCTCCCCTCCCCCGTGAGACAATCAAAAGGTTTGTCTTCATAAATGTTTATAACTAAATGTCATGTCACATATTCATATCTGTTTACACTCCATGGTTACATATAAATTGGTCTACAAATTACTTTAGCTAACACTAATGCTAACATATTGTCTAGAGCAGTCTTTCTCAAACTGTGAAAGACTACTCTAGACACTAGTGGTACTTGGGCTCTGTAGTGGTACGCGGAAAATCTCCAATTTTTTTTTTAGTCAACCAGAACACGTCTCCCCAAGCGTGATTCCTCTATGAAGAGCAGCCTTTCCCTATTGGGCTCATTTCCCTGGGCCTTAAAACTGCAAAGGTGGCACGGCGCTGTCACGCTGATGGTAAAACGACAGGCCTTTTCCGCGGTGCAGCCGTGCCGTGATCCCAGCCACCATCAATGAGTTGGAGGCCCCCAGGAGAAGCGGTGGGGGTGCAGGAGATGCCGTCAGTGAGTCGGAAACTGTCATCTGGATGCTGAAGCTCTTGGTAGCCAGGAGAATGCAATCCCCTTCTTTTGCAAGTGAGTGGTAATCCTTCCCGGCCAGCAGCAGGGAGTTGACGAGGCAAGCTAGCACCGGCAACTGTCCGAGGAAGACGTGAGTGAAGAGGAATTCGCCTCATCTGTTCCTAGTAAGGATAGCATGCTCTCCATGAGCTCGAGTGTGGTACCATCACCCAGGCCCGAGAGAGAGAGGAGTTTCTCGGCCCGCTCTGCATCAGAGAGAGAGTAGCGCGGTAGCAGCACCTTGTGAGCGGTGTATTTCTCTTGGGTGGTTGGATCCTGCAAGACGGTCATCACATGACTGCTGGACAGCAGATCCAGCGAGGCCACCACATGATGGTATTTCATCTCGTCGGCTAAAACGCCACGAACAGCAAACTGAGCTTTGACGTGCACGAACCATGAAGGAGGTCCGTGAAGCCAAAAATCTGCAGCTTAACCACCACAGGCAAAATTAAAACGTGCAGCCCTGCTATAATTCCGACATAAATGAAGACAGAAAACTAAACAGCAGTAACATTTGTAGGGTTACTTAAGTTGGGCTAGCTGGTATATAATGATGTGTACGTGGTGGCTAGCTACACAACTATGGTTAGCATAATATAAACACAGTGAAGCTGGAGGATAAAAGATAACTTTTATCCACTTGATAAAAGTTAACATGAGAGTTCCCGATGGTTAGGAACAAATGCAATCACATGGCAGGATGCTATAAAGGACCAAACTTCAGTCAGGAGAACAACTGAGATAATCCATCCACAATACAAGGTTAGTCATTAGCAGAGATGGGCAGTAACGCGTTACTATAATCCGATTACTTTTTCCAAGTAACGAGTAAAGTAAGGGATTACTATTGCAAAAACGGTAATTCGATTATCGTTACTTTCCCGTAGGAACGCTGCGTTGCTGCGTTACTAAAACCGTGATTTCTTTGCGAGAATGTCTCATGACAGTGACATAAGCGAGTGCGACGTTTGTGACAACAGCTGTGTGCAGATCAACAATGGATAATACTGTATATCAAGTGCGGGAGAGAGTATGAGCGTGCAGCGTTTAAAGCGTGGAAGTACTGACCATACTTTGAGTTTGATTCCATAAAAAGTGACAAAAACATTAGTGTCCGTTGTGCGTGGGAAGAAAACTTCTTTTTACAGCGAAAAAAAACCCCCTAAACTTCCAAGCAAGCACCGAGTGCGCTACGACGTAATGGGAAATTCACAGAGAAACTCGCGGATTCTTCCACTGACCGCTGCGGCACACCCGCACCAGGGTAAACCTCTGCCTACCCTACTCCTGCTTTACAGGTGAAAATAGAGCAAAAGGAACGCTAGTCTTTGACTTTATTTATTTTCTGCTGTGTTTTACTTGCATCTATTTGAAAGAGTGAGTGTAAACACACACCAAAAAAATTATTTTATGTGCTGGAATGTGCAGAAAATAGGTTTAAATATGAAACAAATTTCTTCCAGTCAGAGAATGTTGCATATAAAATTTAATTAAATTTTTGCTTGATGCATAAAGTTAAAAGGTTAAAACTAATAAAACAAGTTTTAAAAAGGGACTTTTCCATTTGATTACATTTTGTATGATGGATTATGCAGAAAAAGTAGAATTGGGCTGAAAGATCTATCGCTTTATCACCTATTCAGGTTGTAAATTGTGTTTATAAAAAGTAACTAAGTAACTAGGTAATTAATTACTTTTGAAAATAAGTAATCAGTAAAGTAACGGGATTACTTTTTGGGGAAGTAATCAGTAATTAGTTACTGATTACTTTTTTCAAGTAACTTGACCAACACTGGTCATTAGTATACTGCTGCTTCCGCTGGACCCGAAAGCAGGTTTCATCAGGTCATCACTTAAAGATTGGATATCCCACCTGCTGTGAATGTTTTAATGCAGTATAGTTGTTATTATTATCACTTGTCACATCCTATTTATGACAGTAAAAATAAATGGCATTCTTATAAGAAATAAAAGTCTCTGTGTAAACTCTGTGTTGTTAAATAGGCCTATACTACTGTACTTTAATGTTGGTCATAAGGGTGGTACTTCAAGAGCCATATATTTTATGAGGTGGTACTCACTGTGAATAGCTTGAGAACCACTGGTGTAGAGGAATGACTGTATTACTATAATATCTAATCAGAGTGCAGCTAATTTGTTTTTATGATTAAAATCTCTGACTTTGCCCATATCTGTGTTGAAGAGTTTATACTGGTTAAAATATGAAAACATGTTCTATAAACGTAGCAGCCGTTTATGTCCCTCATTCTAAAGTGCACTGGTAAAATAGGAATGTTTTACGGAGCGCCATAATTGCCAACTGCACCGAGCTAACTGGGACATCCATTGCAAATGATATTCCTTCAGTCTTTGTCATGTCGTCTTTCTTGCTACTGTTCCCTCATTTTCATTCTTCTGTCTGCTTTATGGATAGTCCCTTTTCTCTTTTTTTTCATTAGTTTATTGAATTTTACTGTCTAGCTGCACGTTCCGTTAAAGTGGAAGTCTTATTGAAGTTCCTTCTTGATTTTTTCGCACCCACCTGCAAGTCTCTGCTGGCTGTGAACATTTCTTAACAAACCGTGCCAGTATTCTATCATCTGTGCCTTATCCACCAGGCATTTGTCAAGCTCTGTCTGCCTTACTAATTAAGGTCCGGAAAAATCCCTCCATAACAGCGCGAGGTTTATAGATACAGCTGTTCACTGTTACATGCCTGTGCCTATGTGGCTGCCCACTCTACCTCTCTTTATTTTTCTACGTAATTATGTTGGTCTGGGTTAATACAGATGAATTAAACCAAACTGTTGTCTGTAAACAAACAGCTGAGTCACTGGCATTCACATTTGTTTACACAGTACAAATGTGCCCATTAATTGGCGATTAAATGTGGTGTATGGCAGCTATTAAATCTCATTAGACCACTGATATCACATTGATCTTTTATAGTTGTGCATTACTCATGAGTGGCATTTCATTGTCTGGATAATTTCACTGTAGCCATAGTGTTACTAAAATCTGCACCAACATAACTTAAATTAACATGTACCACTGAGTTCCCTAGTTTACTAGACCAGTGTTGTACATGATTGTATTGGCTGGTTACTCCTTGAAAAAGTTACTAAAACATCATGCACAGTAGTGTCCAAAGGTTGCAGATCATTATAGATGAATTTGCATTTGATTTTGCATTTGTTCCCTTTTTTCAACTATTTAATTCAATTTTATTTATGTAGTTCTTAAGGTAAGGTAAGATACAGACCCTATAATAATACAGAGAAAAACCCTAACAATGAGATACCCCATACGAGCAAGCACTTTAGTGACAGTGGGAAGGAAAAAAATCCCTTTTAACAGGAAGAAAGCTAAGGCACAACAAGCCTCAGTTAGTGTCAGCCATCTGCTGTGACTCCTTGGGGGTGGGGTATTTATTTATTAAATGATTATTTGAAATGATAATGTTCGTTTAACAAAGTGAAAAACGGAATCAATAAAAAATGTCAGTATTTAGTCTGCTCCCTCACACAACACACTAGTTTCATGTTTATTCAAACAATAACAATAAAGAAAGCAAACTTACAAGAAAACAATACATACAAATATAGCATATTTGCAGCTCTGGAGGCCAGGATTACTGAATTGGAGACT
>NW_005187942.1:103747-107239 GCF_000239375.1 Pundamilia nyererei
TCTGGTGCAAATTACTGACCTCTGTCATCATTTTAAGTGGGGGAACTTGCACAATGGGTGGCTGACTAAATACTTTTTTGCCCCACTGTATATGCACCATAGCCAGTAATGAAGAAACTGTTAATAAGCCTTAACTTTCTCTTAACTTTAAGTTTACCTCAGCCATTAAAGACCTAAACTTTGTTCAGAGTACAAACCAAAATTAAGTTTCAAACTACATATATATATGTACATGTATATATATGTATGCACATAGATTCCACCATTCAATTTATAAGGCAGCAGGGAAAGGACAGTTCTCTAGGGAATAATGCAGAGATGCAACTTTGTGGAGTAACAGAAGTATAAGTGAAATAAGTTATGTTGGCAGGCATGTTTGCTTTTCTAGAAGTCATTACTCCTCACAAAAAAATACTTTGTCATTCTTTTCCTGCCCTCAGTTTGCCAATTTATGGTGTTCTATAGCTGCTGTTATTTAGCTTCCTGTTTAAATATTCAATTATCATTAACCTCCACTTTCTGTGAGCCAAGAAAGAGGTCAACTCCTCTCTCACAGTTTTTCCAGTTATAAAATAACAATGAAAACATCCAGCAGGTCAGAGTAGTACATACTGTGCTTCAACATAATATTACTGTATTGTATGTGTAGGAGGACCCCAAACTGGCACCTGTTAAGAGACACGCTTAAGAAGCAGATTTTAAACTCAAGGCTGTCAGTCACGCAGAAGAAGATGGGAATAGAGCAGCTGCGAAGATGAAGAAGTTGGTGGACTTATGGAAGAGGAATGAACTGAAAAAGTGAGTTTATTGTTCTGTATTTTATGTGTTGCAACTGAATAATGTTGGATTATTGTGAATGAATTGAATAAAGTTGAACTTATCTGGCTGTTTTGTTAATGTGCCTTATAATCTAAAATATGGTAAGTATTATGTTACTAACTAGAAGCAATTTTACTGGCTTGATCTCCAGAACAGTCCAAAAAGCTCTTAAAAGGGGATTCTTTGGCTCACATCACTTGCCAAACTATCATTATCTGCATTTCATTTGGTGACAGATTTGAATATGTGTTTCTCTTCATCTGAAGGAGCAACTGTTATTCAGATTTAGCTGTGCTTATTAGCTCCACCGAATCATGAACCTCTCTGTGAATATTGTTATTAAATTCTCAGCAATGGTTCATTTTGAAGATCTTCTGAAGGTAGTTCTATACCAGGAGCGATGTGTTTTGGGTTGTTTTAATTCAAAGTGATCCAGACCCATTTTTGCTGCTGACAGTTCGTGGTTTACTTTCAAAATATTCATATATCTTTCTTTCATCGTGATTCTATCAACCTTGACAATATTCCCCATATTGTCCCCTCTCTCTCATAAAATATGACCCCTTTTCCAGAGGTTAAATCACGATACTGTCAATAAATTAATATAATTTTTAGGAACTTTGTTAGGAAATTTTCTATTAGCATTGTTTTGTTTTCACTAGCTTTGATCAAAAAATATATTTTGCTGTAGGTTATGTGAGGATATGGCTTATCATCAGTGTTGGGAAGGTTACTTTTAAAATGTATTCCACTACAGATTACAGAATACATCCCCCAAAATGTATTTTGTAACGTATTCCGTTACGTTACTCAATGAGAGTAATGTATTCTGAATACTTTGGATTACTTAATATATTATCATGCTATTAACAACTACATGACTGTGATTTATTACTATTACTGAAGGTCCGCGGCTCCGAACTGTAGTAAAGGGAATTCTGGCTAATACATCGGGTTCCATGTTAGGCTCATAGCCGGAAAATAGCTTTACTTTGTTGTCTGGGTCAAGTTTGCTAGCGGAAGACAGAGAGAGGCGTTGAAAGGCTGCTCAAACTGAACTTATTGTTTCGGAGGAAAACACAAACACGGTGTACAGTCGAGTCTTAACAGCGTACTTACAACTGGGCTCATCAGGCACTCTCCTATGGAATGCCAGGACTGCCATAATGAATTAATTAAATACACCATTAAATAATTAATTAAATGTGGCAATCATTAATTAAAATTGGAATTAATTAATTAAATAAATAGTTATGACACATGTAATTAATTAATTATTGACACAATTAATTAATTATTTATGTATTTCACATTTTAATTAATTATTGACACATTTCATTAATTATTTAATGATATATTTATTCATTTCATTTTGGCAGTCCTGGCGCCTGGCTCGCATCTTGAATTAATTTTATCTGTCAGCCTCACCCATCAAACTCAGGGGGCGGGGTTAACGCTGCCCATGCAGCTTCTCTAACATTTGATTGGTTGCCGTGCAAAGTAAGTCAAAACAGGTCGATCCTAGATAATCGATTGCTTGTGTAGACTTGGGGCTGCCAGGTATCTCAGAATGCATTTCAAATCACAGGCAGCAATGGTGGTGGTGTAGTTTTAAAATACCCTGTTTTTCTGTCACCAACTACACTTTTAACAGTGTTTTAGCCGCGAATGTCGCGCCGTAATCTTCACATGTCTGGTCAGGTTGTCAACATAGAACTGTCAACATAGAACATAGTACTTTAGCTCTCAGTGGTTAAACGCTGGACTTCATTCACTCAGGTTCTGTCTGTCGGGTCACAGGTAACCCTGAGTTACTCAGGTTTTGTCTGTTGGGTCATGTTTACTTCGCTGTTTTATTTACAACTGAGCAAATCGGTTTGGCTGAGGTTAAAGTTACGTTTCATAACTGCATAGTTTCACAGACGTTTAATGGTTCACTGGCACATGTGTTAGACTGAACTATTCGCTTTTCTTTATCTGGTGTGTTTTGGATTTAACAGTGAATTTTGAGATTAAACTGACTTTTAAAATGTTTTATACAAAGAGGAAAGAGAAGGCGCATTTCCACCGAGAGAAGCAGAGTTTGCAACAGCATGTTCATCATGAAGACTGCAACCTGGACAGAAATATTATATCATCTGTTTTTTAATAGTTATTCAACTGTATTCTAAGCACCAGCTATCTGTTAGAATTTTTAGAGTTTACTTAACTAAAAATAAATGGGGTTAACATATAACTTGTGTGATTTTTTTCTCTCTCTCTTTTCTTTCTTTTTTTTTTTTTTTTGCTTTTTCGGTCATGTTATGTTTAACTGTCAAAGGTTTGTTACAAACTATGAAACACATCGTGCAGACTTCTGGATGTTTGAAGAAAACTAATACTGCTTATGAATGAGACTAAAGGCAGGAAGGTGTCCTTTAAAAGTAAATGTTAGTAGGACCTCCCTATTTATATCATAGTTTATGATATAGCACGTGTATTTCAGTAATAGCCTACTGATTTCATTGTAGTGGTGAACAGTCACACAGCTCACATGGGCGTTATCTGTGATACTCCTTAACTATAATTTATCCAAGTTAACTTCAGTTAACCATTCAGATGGTTCTTTTGCAATGAAAAACATAAACACTCAGATATCTCTTTTATGCGTTTATACACAGGTCACGCTGATTA
>NW_005187942.1:108714-110725 GCF_000239375.1 Pundamilia nyererei
CTGGATTGCAGCCATTCAAAGACCAATTATAACGTCCCAGAACACTCCAGCTCACAGGTTAGTCTGCTCCAAGCATTTCCATGAAAGTGGCCACTTTCATGAGTTAAGTCATATAAGTTTTTACTATTTCTTTTTCATATGAGTAATAACTGGTTGTGCAACCCTTGGCAGCAAGAAGTGCAATCAAGGTTTTGGCAGCAAGTCTTTCACACTATTGTACACTCAGAAAAATAAAGGTGCCAACTGGAACCAAAAGTGGTTCTTTAGACTGATGCCATAGAAGAACCTTTCTTGGTGCCACAAAGAACCATCAAGAAATGGTTCTTTGGGGCACATTTAATGGTTTTTCACAGAACCTTTTTAAAAAAAACATTCTTTAAAGAACCATTTCAAATCTTTCTAAATAAAGTGTAACATAAATTGAATTTGAGTAGGGTAAAATAAATACGAGCACAGCATAGAAATATACTAATGGTTTATTGCCGTTTCGTAATATACCAAAAGACAAAAAGACATTTTAACCATCAGCACAACATCACTACTAATACATGTACCATATTAGTCATTTAAACAGTAATAATTAAACACTTTTGCTATACTATAAATGAACAAATATATATAAATACTAGAGCAGGGTGATATGACCAAAAATATTTATCACAATATACATTTGAAAATTTGCGATAACAATATAACTGACGTTATAATTGACACTACACAAAATACTTTACAACGCCACAACTTTATTAGTGCAAAAAACAAAACAAAAAAAGACATCAATGTATTTTCACTTAAACAAGCAGCTGTTTTTTATGTGCATATAAAGTTATATAAAAATTTAACAGTGCAAATGCCAATTCCAAAACCAAAAGGCATTTCCAATGGAAATTGGCCGACATAACCTCAACACAACCATGTATATTATCCACAAAACTTAATAAGAGGTTATACACACACGATACAGTAATATTATGTTGAAGCACAGTACGTATCACTCTGCGAGGCTCCTGCCTACAATAGCAGTAATGCTCCGACAATCCATCAAGCGGTGTGGGTTCGTAGCTTAGCAAAGTTGTACTAAAACATTTGATAGATTTTCGAGCGCCGTGTACGACATAAAATCATTTCCAGGTCAGTAAACACACCCAGAATTCATACATAAGGCACATGGGACTATAAGGGGCACTGTCAATTTTCAGAAAAATCAAAGGATTGATTTTAAGTGTGCCGTATTTTCCAAAAAACATGGTAATAACGACGGCCTGCTAGCATGCTCTACCAAGAATAACCAGTTCCACACCACTGAAGTTGCAGCATTTTTACAAACCACTTCTGGTTCATCCGTTTCATTCAACGATCCGCTTTTGCCCTTCTCATTCTCTGTCGCCGCCGCCATACTTTTTCCGCCATGTGAATATGAAAACAAAGGCACTGCGCATGCGCGTTTCATTTCATTTTCCTATTGTCCCCAACATTATTATTACAGCCCTAATAAATACTATATCTATAGATAACACAACAATTAATACATGTATTGTTGAATCAATAAGACACGATGATCCATTTGGCAAAATAAATCCATTGGGTATCCTTGTTGGTCTTCAGACAACAATTCTGACGGCTAAAGAACCAAATGGGACAGGCAAAAAAAAAAAAAGAAGAATTAATAAGACATTAGAAAGTGATAAGAACACATTAGAAATAGCAATAGCTTCATAACAGACCAATAAATCAAAACATTTTCATCAGCAGATGTTTGCATGTTTAGTAAAAATATTTCAGAATCAGAATCAGAATCAGAATGGGGTTTATTGCCAGATGTTGAGGTTTACAACATTAGGAAATTCAACAAGTTTTTGATTAAAATCATCAATGAACTTCAGCCTCACGTTATGTAAGGTAAGTTTAATGTTGGACTCATTGTCTTTTGTTAGACCAGTTTACGATAATGTCTGTATGTATCATATCAAATACAGGGAGTGCAGAATTATTAGGCAAGTTGTATTTTTGA
>NW_005187942.1:113190-121073 GCF_000239375.1 Pundamilia nyererei
ATGAAAGTGGCCACTTTCATGAGTAAATCATATATGTTTTTACTATTTCTTTTCCATATGGGTTGTCTTGCAGAAAGTCAAATCAAATGTATGCGATACACAATTAATTCACAAGAACACATTATAAAAAACAAGTCCTGCTCTTGCCTGATTTCAACTGAATTCTGCATCAAAACAGGGTGACAGAATTAAAATGAGTGTTTGCAGCAAATGTGAGCACAAAGCCTCACTTTGTACAAGCCTGCTATTAAAGTTCTCCTCTATGCAGACGACTTTCCTGTTTTCAAGGCACAACTCGGATCTGCTGTACAAATCTTATAGATACACACTAAATGAAACAGTAGTGTGCACAACTCCAGATTCTGATCCTTCATCCTAATATGGTCCCAAAATGCTCACACAAAGAAAAAAAAGCATGGCAATAGCTATAAAGCAAATGTTGAGGCTTCTAAATACAAAGTCCATAAACCAATGGCTGACATGGGTTTTATCATAAGGGTATACGTAAATATAAAACACATGTTCTTAAGACTAAAAGTATAATACAGATTTTAGTCTAAGAGATTTGATGTTCATTTACCTGCAGATGCACTATACGTGCCTGCTCTGTGGTTTTCCACAACGTTTTACACGTCACTATTTAATACAGGAAGTAGGTGAACAAGTCATCTTTCTTAGTGAGAGGACAATATTAATGAAACCAACCTTAATGACATCATAGAGATCCCTAAAGATGCTCCTGCTGTTTTTCTTTCTCCTCATCCTAAGCTTCCTTGTTCTTGTCCTTGACTTCCATCCAATTGTAATTCAATCTAAGTGTGTTTCTCCCTACCCTCTTCCTCATTTTGTTGGAGCTGTGAAAAGAATTTGTGTGAATCTGAATTAATTTGTGCAAACAAGAAAAATCTACAGCTTTTCAGTTAGAGGTGGTCTTGTGATTTAAGCCGGGTAGATTTATGTGTTGATGCTACCTGCTTCAGCTCTGGCTGCTGAGTGATATTTACACCCTGGCTGGATTACAAACTTTAACCACTTGCTTGAGTACCACTTTGGCTCAGCGTTGATACCTCTTGTTAGTATAATGACCTCTTCTTGGCTTTATGTATGATGTTGGATAAATGTCCGGAGCACAACTTGTAAACTATTCCGAAAAGAAGTTATACAGGAGCAGTCCAAGACACAGCTTCTCATGTGTCACATTGCTATTCATTCAAAACACTTATGCATAGCTGTATTTTATACAGCTCTTCCAGAATTCAAAGTACAGGCTGATGCTACTGAATTTCTGAGTTTCTAGAGCAGACACAGAGCTCACATCACAACAGGCTTCAGGCGCCATTTTAGTGATTTTAACAATATCGTCACGGCCTTGGTCCATTTGATCATTTGATCGACCTTTGTTGTTATTATTTATTTTATTTTATTTTCAGTTGTTACAGACGGGACAGACATGACTGAGGGATAGGAAAGGGAGAAAGAAAGATAAAGGAAAAGAAAAACAGAAGGGAAGAGGGACAGTGAGAGAGGGCACTTAAAAAGAGAGAGAAGAGAAAAAAAATCTCCTGGATCGCCTGTTGAGAGAAAAAGAAGAGAAAACAAGCAAAAAAAATACAGAGCAACATACTAAACACAACACCATCATGTTAATCTAAGTGTAAACAGCAGTAAATACTAAATATTGAATGTTGTTGTGTAGTGTTGAAATCTCCCAATTCTTTTGATCTTTGGGCTGAAGGAAGGACAATACTCGGTGTATAAATGCTCAATCAACAATCATTTATTTCCATACAATTCAACACAAAGAGCATTTAGAACCATCATGATGGGGAGACATGCATGAAGAGGGTCACAGCAGTCTCGAAATGGTGACGTGTTACTCAGCTTCTTATAGCCGCTAGTGGCCCCCACCTAGTCGTAAAAGCCCAAACATTCACATTCTTTCTCCCTTACGGCGCCTAAGTTATGACCTCGGCTCATTGCTCCTCTGCTCTAGACACAAAGTTTCCTTCTGTTTATGATTCAGCAATAAAACATGTCAAGAACACAGTATGAGACATTCACAGCAGATCAAGGATACAGAGTGATGTACACTTATCTAATAAACTAATAAGTGAATATGTTCTTTTAACTCAAAAGTATAATGAGAACTAAACTACATACAGATCACACACTCTATATTAAAGGGTATAATATGATCTACAGCAGTATTCTAATTCAACTACTTTGATTACATATATAAGGTAACATATAATAACAGAATAATCTCACAGTAGCAAGCAGGACCGACAGCGCCCAATGTGCTTGGAAATAGCAGCCAATAAAGGTGTAGTTTCAGCAGTTTAAGCAAGTATTTCTAACTTTTATTTGAATATTCATTTTTCTACCATCTCCTCTTAAAAGGTAATTGCCAGGTAACCCGCCCTCCCCCTTTGCACACACATGCACACAAACAAAACACACAGTATAATTTACAACCTCATTATAGTGAATAAATATTTATGCCATTTTACACCATCAAACTTAGATAGCTAAGGATCAAGAACCTTTTGTTCTTTAAAGAACCATTTGCAATACCTAAAGAACCATCTACAAAATAAAAAGGTTCTTTGATGTATGATGGTTCATATGACATCTGAAGATTTAAGAACCATAACTTTTCTGAGAGTAGAGGAATTCTGGCCTACTTTATGTTGGAGAATTGTTTTAATTCAGCCACACTGGTGAGTTTTCAAGCATGAACAGCCTATTTATGGCCAGACTTTGACCAGGCCACTCCAAAACCTTAATTTTTTTTTTTTTTTTTGGGGGGGTTGTAGCCATTCAGGGATGGGTTTGCCAGTGTGTTTCAGATTGTTGTCTTCCTGCATAGGTGCAGCAGTCTGGTTTGCTTATGGCTAGAAATTGTCTTTCAGGAGTTTCTAGTGGTGAGCATTTACTTTTTCATCAAGGACCAGGTAGGTTGATGATCAGGAAATTGTGGCAATATTTTTTTCACATCAGTACAAACTGAATGATGTTGCTACAGGTATATTTACATGAGATCGGTCAGACAGTCAGTACCTACTGTATCTGCAAAAAAACATAACACAGGTAAACATTGTTCTTAATGGCATTCACACACAACAGTAATGGATCAAGCTGAATCCTACAATCTTGGCTGTTTAACAGTGAGAGGTCTTCCCTGTATTCCATGTGGGATGGCGGCTGTCTCAGGCAGGCCAGAAGCCAGCACAACACTACCAGTAATTGAAAGCTGTTCCAATCCAAAGTCAGCCAACCAAAGTCTGCTTTGTGTCTCCCCTGTGAGTCTGATTGTGGGTGTTTTTGATGCTCTACAGCAAGCCTTCTCCCGTTTGAGAGCTCTTTGACTTTCCATTGCATCTATGTGTCCCCATCTTTCCATGACGTATAACTAGTTTGTTTTGTTGTGCACTTCAGTGAGTTTTCTTGTTCTTTCATATTTGCTGCAACTCGCTCCACCCGTGTGTTTTAGCAGCTGACTCTTTACTGTAGAGCTGCATGCTAATTTGGTCTGAACAGCTCCAGAACAGTTCGTCTGTTTGCTGGTGCTTGGGAAAATACCTTTAATAAGCAATCTCGCATCTCTGTCAATAACTGTCCTTTTCTAAATGCCTAGTTTGACTAAAAAAAAGTTTGCACTTATCAGTGAGAACAACATGAAATAAACAAAACATTCTTACTTGGCAGAATACATGACTCATGCACAGGTGATAAGCTAGAAGGGAGTCTCAAACTTGTAAATGACATGAAAATGTTGTTTATATATATTTTTTTATCTGCCTTCCAAACCAAATACATTTTCAATTAAAGATCACTGCATTAAAAACACAGCACAATATTTCGTGTTTAACAAGTGATTGTTTGCAAGTTCAATTCATTTCATGCTTCTCATGAAAACACCACAAAATGTCAGTGTTTGGGAGGAAGAGAAGAGCAGCCATATGGACACATGGAGCGGTCCAGACCTACTGGATCCTATTGGCGAATAAAAGAAAGCTAACATAAGTTAACTTAATTACACAGTCAGAAAGAAACCCTCATAATCACAGAATCACACTAAGGGACATTGCGAAGAAAAAAACCCCTCCCTTTAACAGGAAGAAACCTGACTCCTAGAAGAGCAGCCATGGCCCAATTGTTTGGGGGGTGAGGGGAAAGTCACACCAGAACAAACATTTTAGGCTTAACTTAAAAGCACAGAGAACGTCTCCCTTCCAAACCCAAGCAAGAAGCTGGTTCAAAGATAGAGGAGCCTGGTAGCCGAAGGCTCTAATGCCATTCTACTTTTAAATACTCTATCAACCACAAGTAAGCCAACAGTCTGAGAGCAAAATGCTCTGTTAGATATTATGCCGTCTTTAAGATGTAGCCTGATTATTCAAGAATTTGTGTTTGAATTTCACTGTGAGCCAAAGAAGAGAAGCTAATATGGGATAAATACAGTCTCTCTTTGTCTGTGAAGGTTCTCAGTCATCCAGGTAATCGTAGTCAAAGGAGCTTGCAAAGAAAAGTGTCTGGACTTCTTTAAGTTACTTGAAGACGTTTCACCTCTCATCTGAGAAGCTTCTTCAGTTCTAAGGTCAAATGGTGGGGAGTCCCAGATTTAAACCTAGTGGGAGTAACCCCCTACAGAGGGACAAAAGGACCCCCTGATGAATTATCATGTGAATTCCTGAGGTCAGATAGCTGGCGGATCTGCCATCTATAATCCAGTTGTGAGTTCCCTCCCCAGACGCCTTAAAGCCCACTCACATCCTGGGCCATCTGACCTCAGGAAATCACATGATAGGGTGGGGCCAGGTTTCACAATGAGCTCACCCGAAACTCTGGCTGATTGGGACCCACATTCAGTTTCACACCTTGGCTCAGGCGATTAGAGGATCATCAGGGGATCCTTTTGTCCCTCTGTGGGGGGACACTCCCACTAAGTTTAAATCTGGGACTCTCCACCATTTGACCTTAGAACTGAAGAAGCTTCTCGGATGAGAGGTGAAACGTCTTCAAGGAACTTAAAGAAGTCCAGACGCTTTTCTTTGCAAGCTCCTTTGACAGTCTCTCTTTGTATTCTCAGTTATACTTTCACTGCAGTGTTGTGGATGAAACAGAGGCATTTTAAGAAGCTTTTAGAATCATCTGAAAATAATGAATTATTATATCTAGTCCATCCTAGAGGTGATACATGTATAAAGTTGCCTTTCAGCAACACTCTGGAAGAAAATATTTCTAATTTTAGCGATGTTGTGCAAATGAATGAAGGAAGCCCTACATATTTATTTAGTAGGCCAAAGGAAGATTTTCTAAATGAGTGCAGTGCCGTTTCTTTATCAGATTGGGTATTATCTGCATTAAGGGCTTGCGTTTGTGAGTTATAACAGGGAGTCAAGCATCTTTGATTTGTTGCCTTATTTTGCAGAGAAGCTACCGATTATTAAGTCAGAATCAGAATACTTTATTCATCCCGAGGGAAATTAGGGTTACAGCAGGCAGCACGCTAATGGCGCATGCGCACTTAGAAAGGAACCTTCTGACCAACTTTACACAAACATCACATTGGGCAGACATGTCAGAAAGGTAGGCTGATAGGAAAAAACAACGAAAATACACTACATGAAGTAAGAGGAGAAAAAAAACTCCACTCAGACTGAGCTCCTAGTGGTAGAACAGTTTGATAACAGAAAAAACACCTGAGCACAAAAGCACACCATAGAAACACAAGACAAGCAACAGGGGCGGTAAGAGAGAGCCGGTGTAGACAGCACATCCGGTCCTGCAGCATCTGTGCTGGTCCAGTTGACTGCTATCTTCCCCGGTAGGGCACAAGCATCGAAGGCGTTGGAAAGGGAGGGGGGATGAGTGAGTGCTTATCAGTGTAAGTGTGTGTGTGTGCGTGTCCATAGTTTAGCTAAGTGATGACGTGACAAATCCTAAAGTAGTCTGCATTTAATATGGCTTTTGTGTTGTTAACATGTTTAATGCTTTGTATTTTCTTCTATTTAATCTCAAAAAGCTCCTAAAAAAAGTCAGTGATCACCGTTGACCTCCCTCGGCTTTTATTACCGCTAATCATTTATTTAAGCTCAGTTTTTAAAACCTTTCGATGTAACTACAGCACAGCCCATGCAGCAGCATATGAATGACTAACCTAGCGGTCACGTTGCACATCATTATATACCAGCTAGCCAAACTTCAGTAACCCTACAAATGTCACTGCTGTTTAGTTTTCTGTCTTCATTTATGTTGGAAGTGATAAGAAAGCTGTTTTAATTTGTTTCCAAACCGCCGCAGTCAGGACATGCTATATTGTATTTAGATGGAAGCTAGCGAGCTAACTTCCTGCTAACTTCTAACTCCATTAAATGTCATAAATTCCGTTTTCATGGATGCCTGGATGTTAAACTCAGAATGCTGATAATTTTATTAAAGATGAAAGACTTAAGGCAGTGTTTTAACTCTCAGTAATGCCACAGTGATCATTTGATATATGGACCTGCAGCAGAGTTTAGGCCCAGACACGGCTAGTGACGTCAGACTGAACGATCGGATAGCGTCGAGCCGCTGTTTATGTAAACCAATCAGCTATAACATTATGACCACTTGCCTAATATTATGTTGACCCCCTTTTTGTTGCTAAAGCAACCATGTGTTCCCTGGTGAGCAATGCACACACCCAGCCATTCATGTGACATTTAAGAATGTGCGATTTAGACAGATTCCACTCTTGCATTGCTCTGTGATTCAGTTTTGATGCTCCGTGTCCATTTTTGACGCTTTCAGCTGTAGAAAAGGATCTACTGGGGCACCCTGACTGCAGCTATGTAGCCCCCTACACAGTAAATCATGATGTGCTATTTATTCTGACACTTTTCCACCAAAACTAGCATGGACTTTTTCTGTAGCTGGTCTTTTGGATCAGACAACATGGGTCAGACTTTGTTTCCCGTGTGCATCAGTGAGCCTTGGCCACTCGTGACTCTGTCGCAAATTCACTACTATTCTTTCCTTTGTCCAGTTTTGACAACTGAAACCAGGGATACCCCACAAGAGCTCCAGCTTCAAGGTGGTTTGCCTCAGTTCTCTAGTGATCACAAGTTGGCCCTTCACAACTTATTTGATCATTTCTCTTGCATTTGCAACTGCAAGTTGCATCCGCAAGTTGTGGATGATTACTACACCTTTCTAATGTGACGTTGCTGTCCCTCCCGCTCTGTTCCTGTGCTACTACGAGTGTAACTACCGCCCCTCCCCCCTCATCCCAGCCTGGAGCACAAGGCTCAGGTGTGGAGTGAAGCTGAAAAAAGTGCGAGAGAGAGAGGGTGAGTGAAGGAAAAAAAACAAAAAAACAATCCACGGCTCACGATAAGGAGCTGGCTCGCGTCGTTCACGTCAAAGATCTGGCTCTAAGAGCCATTTCGTTTGCATCACTAGTTCTTTGTAAAACCATGATTAAAATATATCAAACCGTTCAGAGTAAAACACCATAAAACCAGGAGTCAGTCAAGCCCAGTGCGTAAACGTTTGTAAAATGACAACAAGGCTACAACAAGACTGCAGCAATGTGGAACAATCCTGTAACAAAACAGAGGGAAGCAGTCATCAAGGTCCACCCTACTATATGCCACATTATAACAAATGCAAGAGTCCCACTGTTACACCCCGGCCTAGGCAACCGGCGTGCAACTCAGGAAAAATAGAAAAAAAGGGAAAAAAGGGCCCCCAAGCTCACTGCTCTTAAGGAGGGCGAACTCATAAAAACAACTAATACGGGCTTCCACAAAAATAATCCCAAGACGAGATTTAAAGCAAGATACGACATTTATTTACATCACCAAACACAAGGCGCCAAACTATTTACAACGGGGGGG
>NW_005187942.1:121318-123233 GCF_000239375.1 Pundamilia nyererei
AACAGAGAGAAAAAAACAAAAACAAACAAACACAAGACTGAGACATGTAAACAAAAAACTAATACAGTTTATATAATTCAGTCTACCAGTCATTTACACATTTGTCCTGACAAACTCAACCTGCCATTGGAGTGGGGCTGCCGCTCTCACTAAGGTTCTCTTCAGATCATCAGGTAAGTAATCCACTAGCGGGCGCCATATATCCCAAAAATATCTTCATTGGCACTTAATTTTGCACTCAGTCTTTCCATTGGTAAAACTCTAAAGATTTTCCAATTGAAAAGAATATATTTTCTTGCCAAAAACAATAATTTACATAATAGTATATATCTGTTTTTATCTGGAAATTTGTTCAGAATTGGCAGCCCCAATAAATACTAAGCTGGATCTTTTTGTATTCTGCTTTTAAATATACCTTTTAATTCTTTTGTTACACAGAGCCAGAATTTTGAGATTGTTGAGCAAGTCCAAAGACAGTGCAAGTAGGACCCCGCCGCAGATTTACATTTAATACATTGTGCAGACGTGCTCGGATCAATTTTATTCAGAAAAATAGGCGTTCTATACTGTCTATGTAAAATTTGATATTGTGTTTCTTTAAATCTGTTACTAAGAAGTAAAGAATGCACAGATTGTATGCACTCATGCCAGGCATGATCATCACAATGACACTGGAGGTCACCCTCCCAACTCCTAATCAGTTTTCCAATATTATGTTTGTTATAACCTTCTAGTGTATTGTAAAACTGTCTTATAGTACTATTATCTGCATTTAAGTGTAAAAAGAAATTTTCCATGGGTCCTAGTTACATTATATTGTGCAAAGTATCAAAACTTGAAGTAATTATGTAACGAGCCTGTAAAAATGCAAAAAAAAATCCATTTGATGTATTCCATATTTCTTTTGGACCTGCTCAAAAGACAGACATTCCCATCAAACAGATCACCCACCACATGTATTCCTGCACCAAACCATCTCTGAAATATTACACTTTTCATTCCCGGTGTAAAGTGCCGATTATTTATAAAAGGTGTTAGATAACTTAGTATAGGATTACTTTCAGTGTATTTATTCATATCACGCCGTGTTTTTAAGTAAGTATCAATCATTACTTTGTTAGGTTTTTTAATATATTTACTCACTAGTTCGCTTAGGAGATTAAATGGCGAACATGTCCAGGCTTTAAGGGGATTCTCTGTCTCTTTTAGATATGGATCCATTCATGTATAACTCTACTATGACATGACCAGTTATACAGCAAAATGTTAGGAAAGGCAAGACCCCTTTTATCTTTGGGCAGCTGTAATGTTTTCATACTTAATCTGGGTTTCTTACCCCTCCAAATAAACCTTGACAGATCTTTTTCGATTTCTTTTACAAATTTTTTTGGTAAGAGTTATTGGGAGCATTTCTAAGAGATAAGCCGTGGCAACACATTCATTTTAATTAAGTTTTTTCTTCCCATCCAGGAGACCGGGAGATACATCCATCTAGAAAAATCTTTTTTGACGGTTTTATGAACTATGTCTATGTTCTGTTTCAATATACTTCTTATATTAGGTGAAATGTGTATGCCCAAGTACTTAAATCCCAAACCCGACCAGGTAAATGGAATATTGCATGTCATAGGCAGATTTCCCAGTTGCATAGCAATAGTTTTGTTCATATTAACCTTATACCCGTACAAATATCCAAAAGTTTCTATAATAGATAATACAGAGGGTTTAGAATCCTGGGGATTGGTGACAAACAGCAGAACATCGTCTGCATATTGTCACGGTATGGCATGGCACACCGTGGAAGGAGTGGGGGAAGGAGGACCCAGGCGCGGTGCTCTATGTACAAACAGTGTTTATTTACAGAGTGAAAACAACGTAACAATAAATCCCCGTATTCTCCCAGACTCCCGTGTCG
>NW_005187942.1:125093-125890 GCF_000239375.1 Pundamilia nyererei
GGTCTCCCGAGCTTGCACTACCCCCCGGGCTTTATGCAGGGTGCAAAGGCAGGCGGAAACTCCCTTGAGCTGGCCGAGGTAGGGGTTTCCCTCCAGGATTGCCTCGATGGCATTTAACCCCACCACTCTTGCCCTTGTGTTGGTGGTGTGAGCTACCCAGTCCATCAGGCGTTGGACGCGGGTGAGGTCGCTCTCTCCAGACAAGGCTGCTGGAGTGGGTAGTGGAATGGAGCCCGCTGCAGGTGGAGAAGATGGCTGAGGGGTGACTGCATGCGGATGAGATGACGACGGTGTTACAGCTGCAGATGGTGAAGCAGCGGGTGGTGTAGAGACCTCTGACCGAGGCGATGTTACCTGCGCCGTCAGCTCGTCCACTGCAGACACAAACACAGATTGTGAGGGAAATGGAAAATTGTCCGTACTACTCACCACAGCCGGCTCTTGAGATGTCCGTGGCTTGGGCTGCGGTGAGGAATGCCGGCGGCGCGAACGTCGTTTCCGGGTAGACGTCGGGGCCGGCGTCTCAGGCTGACCGGGCCGGTGAGCAGACTGAGGAGGAGAGTGGAGGTGGAGGGTGGAAAGCAGGAAGTCCAGGACCACTGCATTAAGGGAGTCCACCAGCCAGGGGAATTTAAAAAGCATCTCCTGCAGCCGCCTCTCCACGGCGCGACGCAATCCTTCCGCTGGCTTCTCCCACCACACCTCACATAGGTGGTACACTTCGTCCATAACTTCCCTCCTGAGCCTCTCCTCGGAGACCACTGGGTCCATAAGGGGCGGGATCATTCTGTCACGGT
>NW_005187942.1:140169-144279 GCF_000239375.1 Pundamilia nyererei
CAGGGGCCATGTAGGGCATTACCGGGAGAGGGGGGCACAAAGAAATACTTTTCTTTCTTATTCTCATTTAAAATGTCTCGCTTTTAAAAAAATAATTATCTGAAGCTTACAACCAAAGTTTTTATCTGATGTAAAATGTATAGAAATCATACATATACCAATAAGACAGTGTACATCACTGTCACAACAGGGGTTGTTTTCATTCAAAGGCTTTTCCTATAATACCTGGTGGGCCGGTCTGTAGTCAAAATGCCCGGGCCGATTTTTTGTCCCAGTCTAGCCCTGGTGGGTACTGAATATGTGGTTAAGACATTAATTACTGTAGGTACACCAAACGCTCATGCTTCCAACCTTTAAAAAATAATACATTTGCACCATTCCTTATTGACCTAAAAGTATTTAAATTTTACTCTTAGATTTTATGGTTTTCATTTATTTGAAAATGCTGAAACATTGTTTCATTCTATATCTGTCTTGTAAGAAGGTTCTGGGTTTGACTCTGCCCTTGTTTTCCCTGTTTGAGGTGTTTGCTGCTCCTGCTGCATTTCCAAATGCATGAATTAGTGACGTCAGCGTTAATCTCTTTAAAATAACCTCCTAGGACCTGGCGTCCACATATGTGGACATCACATTTGGGGTTATTTAGACCAAAATACTCAATTTTGCTCTACAAGGGCCTGATATCCACTTACGAGGACTGTTTAAAATACAATTTTAAACGACTATCCTCATATCTGGCTCTTATTTTTCTTAAAAACAAAAATAAGGTAAAAAAAATTATCTGGTAATTCTTTATTTTTCCACGGATCGCCCCGTGCGTGGGGCTGGACGGCGTTAACGCGCTAGCACAGTTAGCTAAGTTTTTTTTTTTTTTCCCCAGTTTGGTGAGTTTCCTCCTGAGAAGTTCTTGAAATTGTCATGTCATGTTAGTAGTCATATCAAGGACTAGACATTTTCCTTTATGTTTCTCAAGGGATGCCACTCCCAGGTTTGCCTTTTCCAAATATTCCAGTCTTCTTTAATTCCATACATAGCTGGTTTTTGCATCACATCCCATCATGATGTATTTACTTGACTTACTGGGCATGTATTACCAGAAGGAGCATTTTCCATGAAAAGGGGCAAAACATCCATCTACTGTCATCTCTGGCCTTGGGTTGAACATCAGTGGAAGGAGCTGCACTTATCTCTCCCATACATCCTTAATGGGAGCATACTTGCCAGATGTTGCTCTAGTATTGCTGTTGTACAAATCTGAGGACTCTTGATATTATTCAAAAGGTCTAAAGTGACATTGTTGCCTGGAAAATAGTTCTGCCTGCGGTGTGTCCCAGAGACTATCAGTGGTCTTGTTGCTGGATTTGTACACTCCAGCAAGAAGAACGCCAGTATAGGCATCCAGGTATTCCTCATCAGCACCATTCCAAATGTTGCCATGGATATTTGTCCTTCAAGGTCTATAATAGCAATGATGACTTTGTTAATGCATTTAAAACCTAAAACAGGGTCAGTGCTAACACAAGGGGAAGGTAAAGTTACAAAACTGTCATTAGAGGTTCGAGATTAGTTGTTGATATGTGATGGAGACCAAAGAACGAATAAATATCCTCTGTAAAGAGGGTAGCGCAACAGTGACCAGCCTATGTACTTCTAAAATTCCATGCATACCTTAAAGGTAGAAAAGCCAAATGGCTGCTCTCTGGGGACTCTAAGTGTTAAGTTTCCATAGTACAGTATAGGTTATAAGACCAGGAAATAAAGCATGCTCACAAATACAGCAATAAATCACATCAAATCATTTTGACAAAAATTGACTAGAGCAGATTTAAGCAGATCGTGTGAACATTCTCAGACCAGCTGAAACCAACAATCCCTGGTGGTGTTGCATGTGGCACTTGTGACATTTTGTGCCACCAGTGAGGTTTAAGAAATAAGTATGAACATAAGTCACAGTGTAGTGGTTTGGACACAAATTGTCACACTGCCATGTCAAACACATCACAATGAAACTTCAGTCATTCCAAGAGTCCAACTTTAAGTTTTAGGCACTCACTTCCCCACACCCACCCTCGACAGTCTAACAACCACATACTGCTCTTTTTGCCTTTAATCCACCCCTTGAGGCTTGTCTTGCTACATGTCCCTCTATGCAGTGCCTAAATAGAAATGAGCCAATTACCAAGAGCAGCTTGACATGGGACCATGTCATCCTGTCGGGGGAACAACCACCCCCTTCCACCCGGCAACAAGACAACTGCTGCAACAGGAGACAAATCAATGAGTGCAGGTCAATTTCTGCAGGATAAGTCTCCCTGCATGATGAGGGCTGTCTAGCATACCAGATGAATAGATGCATAAAGGCCTGCTGAATTTGTCAACCTTCTTTTCTGGAATAAAACTTATTGCTTTCATGCCAAAGCCTACAATGCATTTTCTTTCTTTCCCCTTTCACTCTGCTGGCAAGGGTCTTTCTGTGAGCACTCATGGAAATAAAGCAGAGAGGAAGAGAAGTAGCAATCATGAGTATTTCTTGGTGAGGCAGCATGTGCGTAAGGATTTGTAGGTCAGAGAAAGAGAGAGCGCTAAGAGGGGGCGTGCAGTGAGAGGAATACAGACAAATATCTAGAGAGAGAATTATTTGTGTATCCTGATGGAGAAGAGAAGAGCCATGGAGGGAGGGGTGAGACAGATGGAGGGCCCAGCAGTGTAATCAGTGGAGTAGCAGTGGTGGTTAACAGTTGATCATTCACCCTGCTGCACTCTCCCACAGTTGATAGACTGGGCTGTTAATAGCCTGGAGTACATACAGATAGACTGCAGCCTTTTAACATTCTGCTTGGTTTATGTTTTTATGAATATCATATACTTTGCTTCTTTATGAAATGAATCACTGCCAGGCAAAGGGGGCAAGAAAGTATGAGCTATATATCAGGCCTGCAGCAAATTCCCTATATCGAAGCTTTTTGCAGCAATGATACACAGCAGATAGAGAAGCATTTTTCTACTAGTTCATAAGTACATACAGATGGACCCAATCAAACAGCTAAATTTAGCTAAAATGCTAAATTAAGTTATTCCTCCTGGAGTACTACAGACACAGGTACCTCTGTCTCTGTGTTGCACATACTGTATGAAGGGTGGAGTGTACTTAGCGTTTTAGCTGTCACCATGTTAGTTTTAATGCTAATTTTTGAGGCTTCATAAACTGGCACCCAGAAACCAGTGATATCAAAGTCAGTGTTGGGAAGGTTACTTTTAAAATGTATTCCATTACAGAATACAGAATACATGCCCTAAAACAGGGGTGTCAAACTCAAATACACAGTGGGCCAAAATTCAAAACTGGAACAAAGTTGCGGGCTAACGTTAATATTTATTGAAATATATTTATTCCTCCAGATATAAGAATGAATCTTTTCTTATGGACTAAAACACGTTTTGCTGTATAATACCAGTAGGCCAGCTCTAATAGTAATTTGGTATGGCTTCGCGGGCCAAATGTAATTAGGCTGCGTGCCAAATTTGGCCCGTGGGCCAGAGTTTTACACCTATGCCCTAAAATGTATTCTGTAACGTATTCCGTTATGTTACTCAATGAGAGTAACGTATTCTGAATACTTTGGATTACTTAACATATTATCATGCATTTTATAACTACGTGAATGTACTATTGCTGTGTGATTTATTACTATTACTGAAGGTCCGCGGCTCCGAACCGTAGTAAAGGGACCTCTGGCTAATACGGGTTCAGTGTCGGGCTCATAGCCGAAAAATGGCTTTACTTTGTTGTCTGGGTCAACTCTGACAGAGAGAGACAGAGAGAGGCGTTGAAAGGCTGCTTCAACTGAACTTATTGTTTCCGAGGAAAACACGAACACAGCATACAGTTGAGTCTTAATAGCTTACTTACAACTGGGCTCGTCAGGCACTCTTCTTGGCTGCAGTGGTTATTATTATATTTACATGCTTCCAGCTCCCGTTTTTGTTCGATGACAACTCGTACTTTTCGACTCTCCTTTTTCTTCCACCTCGCGCTCACAGACACATAAACGAGTATGGCAGTCCATTCTCCCTGCAGCACGGACTACACTGCCCATGATGCTACATTCT
>NW_005187942.1:145415-151037 GCF_000239375.1 Pundamilia nyererei
GTTTCACCTCTCATCCGAGAAGCTTCTTCAGTTCTAAGGTCAAATGGTGGAGAGTCCCAGATATAAACCTAGTGGGAGTGACCCCCCACAGAGGGACAAAAGGACCCTCTGATGATCCTCTAATCGCCTGAGCCAAGGTGGGAAACTGGGCGCCTTAACGCCCACTCACATCCTGGGCCATCTGACCTCAGGAATTCGCATGATAAGGTGGGGCCAGGTTTCACAATGAAAAGGTTTCACAATCGGCTAAATATTCATTTACGTATATTTTGAGGTGCCCGTGGCTCAGGAGGTCGCCTACTAATCAGTAAGGTTGGTGGCTTGATAACTGGCTGCTCCAGTCTGCATGCCAAAGTATCTTTGGGCAAAGTATCTTTGGTCAAGACACTGACCCGAGTTTCTCCCGATGTGTTCAACCTAGTGTGACTTTTAGATAGGAAGCACTGTAAATATGGATGAATGAGGATGGAGTATTAATAAGCGGAAGAAAATGGATGGTTGGATGGATGGATGGGTGAATGGACGGATGGACAGATGAATTTTGTTTACTGCATCTGAGGTCAGCATCTGGAGATGCTTGGCAGCCCACTTTTGTTAATAAAAACACAGAAACATCTTTAAACAGCTGAGAACTATGGAAGCTGATGGAAGTAAAAACAGTGCCACCCAACAGCTGGCTTTCACCTCCAACATCCACTGAGAGAAAAAGCCAAGACCAGCTGGATCAAACAGTCAGCTCTCCATAAAACAAAAAAAGTAGTAAAAGTAGTTAGAATGGAAACTAGGATAACCAAAGGCTTAAAGAGTTTTAAAGATAAATGACAAAAGCAGAGCTCGCACTGAAAAATGGTCAAGCCACACAATGTCAATAGTCATTGATCAGTGCTGTGGTGAGTGAGCCTATCGCCTGGATCCAGGGGGCTTTAAGGTAAATTAAATTCTCTTGTCAAATAAATACCTTAAATTGCAAAAAATATGAGCATGCGTACAAAGCCCCATTAACTATGAACCTGTTAATATACAAAGGTTTTTTTCAGTGACCCAGAAAACTGACCTCGACTTGTCGTTACCAACAGAGTCTGTAAATGAAACCAAATAAATATACTTATTTAATAGAACTATCCCATATGCTTTATTTCAAAGGTCATATATAATGGCAATGCATTATTTTGTGTGCTGTATTAACAATTTTTAGCAATTAATGTCTTGGTTCGGCTGCGGGAGGAGGACCCAATCGCAAGATTCACAAACACAGGGATGAACTCAAAAGCAGCTTTATTGCTGACAGGCAGAACATAGGAAATACAGAACTCAACTAAACTGGGAATCAATAAACTAACACTCGTAGGGAGACACGGGGAAATCCACACAGCAATGAGGGAGAACGCGACGCCGAACAGAGGGAGATGCAGACAGAAATACACAGAGGGTTAACGAGGAAAGTGGGAACACACGGGGAACACAGCTGACACAGATAACCATAACGAGACAGGGCGGGGTGAACATAACACTGACGGGAGACGGGCAGAGTCAAACAGGAAGTACAGAGGTTCAGACAGGAGGAGAGAGAGCACGGGGAAAACACAGACATAACGGGCAGGGGAAACATGGAATAAAACATAAGGAGAGACGAGGGCTCACAGATACACAGAGGGGCACACAGGGGGTAAAAGCCACGAAGGGAAAACACTTAGGGAACACCACAACAGGGCAACTCAGGAAACATGGCCTAAATAAGGAACAAAACTAAGAATACTGGGCCAACATGGCCCAGGACCATGACAATTAATGTCAAAAATGCTCAAAGGTTCTGATCACATAAAAACAAACAATCCCCAAACTGAATCTTGTTTTCTGATCTGGTGACTTTTTTGACAGAACCACCAGAAGCAACTAAGTACATACATATGGACCCAATCAAACAGCAATGCTAAATTAAGTTGTTCCTCCTCCTGGAGTGCTACAGACACAGGTACACACCTGTGTCTGTAGCACTGTAGACACACAGTTATTCCAGCAGCTAATTCAAGACCTCAGTTTTTGTGGATAGTTTGGCATTTCCAGAACAGTTACCAGTTATTTCTGAGCTGATTTGATTGGTGCATAATATTAAATCAAAACACCTGCCAAGCTGTTTCTGTCTCTTTCCTGCACTAGGCACAAAGTGAAACTGACTTTGACAGACAGTTAAAAAGTTCCACACACAACCTGATGAAAATGACAAACATAAACTGATAACTGTGAGAGTGAACCTACTGTAAGGATGGAACAGGAGGTTTTTTCCAGTAGCAGTGTGCTCACAGCTTCATGCAGCCGATGTGCTGAGAGCAGAGAGTAGAAAGAAGGTGGGAGTGGCTTGATGAGAATGTGTAATGTACTTCTACCCACCAAGGACATCAACTAAAGGCCACTTACTGAGCTGAATTATCCTTCACTCCTGTCTGAATAAATACCCAGTAATGATGTTTGAACTGCATGCTAAAAAACATTCACATGCCGGAGGTGCATGTGCTGACAGTATCTGGCAGCTTTGCTAAGTGTGTGATTCATTTTCCTGGCATGATTTTGATGCGCTAAGATCCCCCAGAGAGTGCTGCAAATGCCATTGCCATTCTGAGCGATTATGCTACTCTATAATAGTTTTATTTTCACAGCACATTTAGTAAAAGAAAAGTAACAAACTGCTCTCCAACACAGTGACTAAATAAAACAACTAGAGTATGTATATATAAATATGTTTTTGGTATATGTATATGAGTTTTAAGAAATACAAAAACACTAGTGATCCCCCATTAGTCCACCCATACTTGCCTCTGAAGCAATAATCATATCTATCTATCTAAAAATAAATAAATCCCGTCACCCCTGCAAGCAGACTATCCTCCAATTCCAGGTCCTCTACCAGAGGCCTGGGAGCTTCAGGGTCCTCCGCAATATCTTTGCTGTTCCTAGGACTGCACTCTTCTAGACAGAGATCTCAGATGTTGTTCCTGGGATCTGCTCTAACCACTTGCCTAGCTCAGAGTCACTGCACTGAGTGCTCTGATTACCACTGGGACCACTGTTACCTTCACCCTCCACATCTTCTTGAGTTCTTCTCTCAAACCTTGGTACTTCTCCAGTTTCCAGCTTCTCATGTTTCTTCTTTTTTATGCTCCTGTGATTCAGTTTATAGTGCCTTTAAAAAGTATTCATACTCCATGAACTTTTACATATTTTTTTCACCTTACAACCACAAACCTAAGTGTTTTTATTGAGATTTTCTGTGATAGACCAACACAAAGTAGCACAATTGTGAAGTGGTACAAAAATAATACAATTTTAAGCAAATACAAATCTGAAAAAAATCTGAATAAGATAAACAAGTAAATATTAGAGTTCACCTGTGTGTAATTTAGTCTCATTATAAATACACCCCCCCCCCCCCATCTCCAATTTCCCTCCCCTGAGTGGTTCTTGCCCTAAACCAGGGGTTAACTGATGGCACGACCATAGCTGGACTGGCCATCGGGCATACCGAGCATTTGCTTGGTGGCCCGATGATTTTTTTTTTTTTGTAACGGTATAAACGATGAAAGATGATGGATTGGCCAAATGCTGGCCGGCGTGTAAAAATAGCTCAGTTATTTGGTGGTAGCTACGGCGGAGCTTCCACAGATTCAGTAACATTAGCAAGTGGTGGAGGCCAACAGGTGGATGAGGGAAAGGGGAGGCAGGAGGTGGAGAGACCCGAGGTGGCCCCCGGTCCGAGTGTCAGGTGAACTGAACTTCAGGTAAGAAGTTATGACCTGTAGTCTATCTGGGTCAGATATAAACCAGGTTAAGGGTAGTTTATTTTCGTTGTGCTGACTTTTTACAGTCAGTTACAATAACTTGTACTGCGTACTAGCTAGCATGATGGAGTTTCTATACAGCTGGGTAGGTGTTATGATGTTACTGTGGTAGCACGAGGTGAGAATAAAGTAAATACTCTTCACAGTTTAAAAGACAATGCCACTCTAGGAATTTCACCCAGAGGATACTGGAAGTAACACTAATCACCAAGAAGGCAGTTAGGTTTGTTATACTCAGTACAGAGACGAGGTCAATGATCAAACAAGTTGACAATTTATTAATAATTATTTAAAACACCGTATAAAAGCACAATCATAAATATCCATGTACAAATATGCTTAAAAAGGTATTCAGAGCTGAGGCTTACCAGTGGAGGGGCAGGGATGCCACACACAAACTCAAAAAAAAGAAAACACACCAAGACACAAGTGCAACACAAAATCACACACTCACACTAATAAACTAAACAAGACAGGTGTGTACACTCAAAGGATCCCACCACCAAGGCACCCTAGTCTCCTCCACGTCGGCACTCCGCATCTGAATAAAAGAAACAAAGAAATGTTAATATATTACAACAAATATAATATGTAGCGCTGGGGGATAACCCAAGTGCAGGACCACACTGGTGATCTGCAGCTAGAAAAAGGGCCTCCCACCAGTGGCATAACAAAAATCCAAACAACAGATTAAAACAACATACAATCTGGATAAAACGTTAAAATCTGGAGCAAACGGAATCGCCGTGTTGCTCCAACTTGCCATCCTCCCGACTATAAGTTAATCATCCGGTCAGTCAATATGTACGCCAGCTGACTCCCATAACCGGCATGCATATGGCCGCTGTCCACGCCGACGTCCACTTTAAAAAGCTGGCAGCAGCAGGAAAAGAAACCTCGCAACGGGAACAGACGGTAAAAGCAAAGCAGCAGCACTTCAGCTAGCGTAGCGTTGCGTAAAACTAAGGCCCACACTTCCTGCAAAGCATAATAATTACTATAAGAGAACAATAAAAGGCAGAGATCGTAACAAAATTTAATTATGTACCGAGTAAACCGCGTCATCAAACATGAGCAGAGTGGCTCATAGGAGGCTTCTACAGCTATGACCTAAAAACAATATCTGTTTACCACCAAGTAAGGTAATGTACACACTACAATGAGTAAACACCTACCAGCCGCGATGGAGGCTTCAGAATGATCTCTGCAACACCAAAGGGAAGTCAGGTGACCAAAAAGGAGATCACAGGTAAGCGATACTGAAATGCTCAAATGGCCACTATTTATACTAGCGCCCCCTAATGCGCCAGGGTGAAAGTGGGTTGAACCAAGGAATAACATTCATCCTGCCACATTACTGATAGTGAACTTTATTTTATTCATAAGGTTAGTTAGTAGAGTTGCCAACTGTCCCATAAAAAGATGAAATCGTCCCGCATTCAGAGAAATTATTACGCGTTTCGTGTTGAGCTGAGAAGGGACGCAGTTTGTCCCGTACTTCTGCTAGAATGTAAAAAAGACACAAAGTTGGAGTTATTCTTTGTCTTTGCTGCACAGCTGCCTCTTCTCTCATTCTCTCCCCCTCCCTCTCCTGTTGCTACTTTAATCATGAAACTGATCAATGATCAGCTGATCGGCTTTTCTCTCTTATTTGTTTATCTCCCACTTTGGTTTCATCTGACCACATGAAATTCTCCCAATCCTCTGCTGTATCATCCATGTGCTCTCTGGCAAACTTCAGACGGGCCTGGACATGCACTGGCTTCAGCAGCGGAACACGTCTGGCACT
>NW_005187942.1:151563-156331 GCF_000239375.1 Pundamilia nyererei
ATGTGAATTCATGGATTTTTTTTTCACATTCTGTCTCTCACAGTTGAAGTGTACCTCTGGTGCAAATTACTGACCTCTGTCATCATTTTAAGTGGGGGAATTTGCACAATCGGTGGCCGACTAAATACTTTTTTGCCCCACTGTATATACTGTATTCCGAGGTCACAGGGCACTGCATATCAAAATGTAACAAGATATTCTTAATGGAATTCTGGTGCCACCAGAATGATGGAGATGAAATGAGGGTGGATGTTTCGGCAAGAAGAGGATTTCAAACCCCACAACCAAAGAAACTCTCGACTGACCCAGCCAATCGCCTGACCTGAAGCTCAAAGTCCATGTTTTTTCTAAATACATGAATATCTCTATCTTGCTACAGTGTAATCTTTTTCATATATACTTTTTTTCCCGCCACACTTGTGTAACTTTTCAGAATGGCATTTTATGACATTAGTCAGCACAACAGTCAGTAACCACAGTCATATGTATACAATTATTGCTCCAGAGGCAAGTATGCATGGACAGTTGGGGCATCACTGGTGTTTTTGTAAGTCTTTCTACTGATTTTGAACAAACAAAAGACTTTTGGAGTCTCTATGAGCTTTTGGAAGTAACACCACCTCTTCCCTTTTTAGTCTTATCTCCAGCCATTCCCACAGCAGCAGAAAGAAGATCACACATTTCTCAGTTCTGTTAGTTCCCTAAATTGGGGAGGAAAAAAAACTCAACTACATGAAATTGCCTCATAAGTCCAAATTGGGTGTAGATTGCCACCAGGAGCTCTGAATAGCTACAACACTCTCATCCCACATCCTCAATAAATTCAGGTACATCTTCATTTGCAGAGCTGTCATCACTAACCTCCAGTACAGAAGATATGGATATTGTTTTCCCAGGAGCTGTTGCCTACACCATATTCACTCCTTAGCTATTGTCACAACCAGACAAAACTGTAATCTGCAAAACTGTGTTTACATGCATAAATGTTCCAGGAAAGAACATTTAAAACAACAGAATACTATAATATTGATGTCATGTAAATGTTCCATGTGATTTTATTACAAAAGTACAGTGTAAAACATTACATTTAATGGGTTATGGTGAAATGAAATGCACATTACTGCTATACATTTAGTTTGCACCAAGTATATTTTCCTAGTCATTATTTATTTATTATTTGGAAAAAAATTTTTTTTTTACTCAAACTCATAATTTAATCTATGATTCTTAAATCATCATTTAAGAATAATTTTTGAGTGTATCTACCTTGAAATGGTAAGATACACACTTCTTAAATTTTTTTATAATGTAAGTGTTGTACCTTTTCTTTCGAGGGTTGGAAACTATCATTTTAATTCTATGCCTTCTATGCTTACGGGTTTTACTAGCTAGATGTATGTAATAGAATAAAAAATCCTGGACTCTCGAGAGAATTGGTAAAATCACCTTTCAAATTGGTCTGACGGTGTGCTTATCATGCAGGCATACCTTGGAAAACTCTGTGGACTTTTGATTCAAACCAAGCTTGTAACATCCACAGAGTTTTGTAGATTCTCTATTGACCTCAACCTTTACTTTGAGGATTAACTGGATCAACTTAATTGACAGCAGAGGGACTGTTTGTGTTAAAAAAGAGCTAAATTGATGAATCACAGACAAACCGTGGGGGCAATCAGTGGTATAAGTATATGATTATTACAAATGAGGGGGAGCTTCAGCAGGTACCCCAAGGCACACTGAGTACAATAATGAAAAATAAATAAAGACAAATCTTATTTTTCTAGCATGTCTATTTCTACTACTACCATCTAAATGTATGAAACATTATTTATACCTGAGTGACAGGTATAAGATTGCAAACAGGTTGAAGTGGAGAGGTTTCGTTGAACTCCACATTGCACAGTATCTACAGTCAGAAATATCTGCAGCATGTAGACTTGATAACAAACTACAAAGCTTGACAAACGAGCCGTGTCCTTGAAGAATAAGGTTCATTCAGCTTGTTTAAAGATTTTCATAGAAAAAGTGTTTCAGTTTTGCAGGTTGAAAATGAATTGTTTCAACTACCAAAGGAAGCACACAAAATGCAAAATGCTTTTACTGTGAAGCAGAAGCCACCAAAACAGATGCTCATCTCATTATTTGAGATTTTGAACACAACCATCATCCATCATTTTAACAGAATATATATGAAAACAGAAAACAAATATAACCATAGTTTGAAAATTCTTGATGGATACAAGGATTTAGACCAGATGGGTATACTGTAGCATGCATTGAAAGACTTGGTTCCTTTTGAGTCTAGACTAGTATTGTAAGATAATAAATAGCTTATTAAAAATCGAAATGATTTGCATGTGAAGACATATAACACAGTGAGAACAGAGGGACTATAAAGCAAACTTTCCAGCTGAAAGAACAAACTTACTCTCAGCAGTGAAAATGTCAACAAGAGGAAGGAGTATTTCTGTCTTCATGGGGAGCATTTAAAAGAATGACAAAGACTAACAACAGAGTGTGAATACTGACTGAAAAGCTAAAAATGCATTAAAATATCTTAAAAAACAAAAAGTCCCTGTTCACAATTTCTAGTGCTGCTAAGCAATTAGAGTTGTTTAGTCACAGCAATACTCAGTTTGCTCTTCATCTTTGAAAAACAGAACTGGATACAGATGTTGCCGCCAGCAACATCTGAGACCGGATCGATGAACTGCTGTGATTGTTGCAGTGATTTAGGAAATAATTTTTTGCCCATCTTTATGCAGCTGTATGAAAAACGAACAGAAAGATAACAGGGGGGTTGTAAGTTGTAAGTTAGTTAATCAGTGTTCTCATGCGACCATGCATCCTTGACTTAAACAAAGACAACAAAGCAGATGAAATATATAATTGATGGCAGATTGTAAACTGCAAGACACGGTGTTATTGTGGTGTTGGCCTCTTTAGAATAGCAGGCAGATAAGAGTGAGAAAACAAGTCAGACAGAAGGCACAGTTTTGTTTTGCTCTGTTCTCCATCCTGCTGATGTAACTCTTTGTGGCAGCCAGCGTTCACAGATTCTCTTGCATTTCATTTCACTGAATTGCATTATGCAAAATGAAAGAGATGCACACAGAAAATGCACCGCCACCCCCACCACCCCCATTCACACAAAAACACACACAAACACACACCCACACACACACACACACACACACACACACACACACACACATACACATGAGGGAGCTTCTAATGGGGAGCAGTTAAAGATCAATAAATCAAAAGCACATTAATTTCTGGGCATGAGTGTAATTACCAGATAAATAAGTGGTGCTGTTATAGAAAAGACTGGCAGTCCCATTCAGATTTTGTGTTCCGTTTTGCATGGAGTGCCACTGGGTGGAGAATTCCAACTGCAGCACAGTTTTTACACAGATACTCATCGGTGTTAATCTCTGTGTTAAAGTTCATTATTAATCTGTCTTTTTCATTAAGATTTTTTTAGGTCATATTTTTCCACTACTGATCAAAGATTTCACTTCTCTTCTACTTAAAAAAGATGAAACACATTCTCATGCGTATACATGGTAATCCAGCACCATGGAGAACATCAACGAGGATGCTGCACACGACAAAAGAGTCATCAGCGGTAACAGATATGTCGCTGCTTATTATATATTAGATTCAGCATGAAGAAGCCACAACTGAGATAGTTTGTAAAGTGGCTCGTAGATTAACAGAAACTATGAACACTTTAAAGCAGATTAAATAGCATGTCCTATTATGAGAGGTGCTACCTAGACTTAGCTGCCTGGCTTGAATCTCTGTATTGTCAGGGCGGTATTTTCCAAGAAACCTTAGTTTAAATGTGTTTTAATTGGTAACTACCAAATGTCTACTGGGCGAGGCTGACCACATCAGACGGTATTTTGGCACAGTACCAACTCTGGCACCCCTGGATAATGTCCATGTCTGTTTACTCACCCCCGCGTGACCTCTACCCCTGACCCTGTTTTATGACCGCGAATTCACGGGGTGGTATGATGATTTATTCCATGAGTGCTTAAATGAGAAAACCTGGGAGCTCAACTCACAGGATATTTATGTTGGCACGGCTGGAGTGGCAGCGTTTGTTGCGCTCCCTGAAGACCGAACGAGCTGGTACAGAATGGGGGATGAAGCAGTTCCACATGTGTCGCTGGCAATACACGGGGGTCATCAAGCAAAAGATTTAGGCCCGATGGTTAGAACAGCTACACGGGCCACAGATTGGCAACAAACACAGCTCACTGATGTCTCCTACTCGTATTTCTGTGACGGCTGTTGAGTATGTTAGAACATAAACATCTAAGACGAGCACACGGACAAGTTGACAGGACAACACAGGTACATGTTTAAATTCTTAAGATCATGTTTAAACTCACAAATCCTTCCTTAAGTAAATCACTTGTGTTGTTCAATCAGCAGAAAACATCTCACAATTTGACTATCTTAACCGCTAAATTTATTGTTTCATCACTGGTTGGTCATACCAGTCTTTTTCTTTTCTTTTTTTTTTTAAGTTAAGCTGTTGTCCTGCAACCCGTAGAGTTTATTTGTTAGTAGTGGATAAACTTAACATTTAACAACAAGTGTGTGTTAAGTTTCCCTGCTTCAACCTGAAAAATCTGTTGCCGCACAGCAAGAAGGTCCTGAGTTCAATTCCAACATCAGGCCGGGGTCTTTCTGTGTGGAGTTTGCATGTTCTCCCCGTGTTTGCGTGGGTTCCCTCCGGGTACTCCGGCTT
>NW_005187942.1:157876-159471 GCF_000239375.1 Pundamilia nyererei
GCTTTTAGCAGCTCCCCCACCCCCTCATTCACACACCCCCACTCCCCTCCAGAATTCCCAGATAACAACCTAATTTACATATGAATGACTAGACAATTTAGCTTCCACTTGGCTGAAGCTAAAGCCTAGCTAAAAGCCTACCAGCCATTTGGCTGGAAGGCGGGTTTTAAAGGTTGAAAGGTAGAAGGCTGGGCACTGCTGCTGTCGGGGGACTCTAAGTGTTAAGTAATTAACTAAGTAGTAACTGATTACAACTGCCAATTAAAGGATTAAAGTGTATACTCAAAAATAAAAGATTTATTTTGATAAGCCACAATGAGGGTAGCATGGTGGCACGGTGGTTAGAACTGTTTCCTCACAGTAAGTTTCCTGGGTTCCTCCTGACCCGGGAAACTTACTGTGTCTGTGTGAGTTATCTTCGGGTACTATAGAGTCTTTCCACAATCCTAAGACATGTGGTTACAGAGCTTTGGTTGATTGGTCATTTCTAATTATCCACAGGCATAAATGTGAGTGTGAATGCTTGTAGGTCTCTCTGTGTTAGCACTGCAACAAACTAGCGCTGTCCAGAATGTACAGTCTCAGGTTGGTGCACTCTAAAGTCTGTTTTACCTGTTCCACTGTGAGACTGCGGAAAATCACTGGCTTCTCATGTTCATACATAGTATTTGGAGTTTAGGTTTTCTATCACTAGACCAGAATGTCTCAGGGTCCTTTCAGTTCAGTTAGGCAAACTCTAAGCCTGATTTCATTTGTCTTCTAGTCATAATACCTTCTGTGTAGCTGATCTACTGTTAAAGTCTGAGTGATAAAGAACTTCTGAGATGGTTGTGTTTCTAACACATTTTTTCATTCTGGAAAGATTTCCAAAAGTGTGTCACTCAGTTTGCTTGGCTCGCCAAGTCTAAGAAGACTTTAGTGATCCCAAACGTTTTTCAAATCACACTGATCAAGATCTCTGTAGTCCTGGTACAACTATAATTCCTTCATTGCTGAAGCAAACTTCATTGTTTAGATTTTGTGCTGATATGTTTGAATTGTAGGAGCTTATATACACGCAAAGGTATGTTTGTCACAGGCAAGAATGTCTTTGATCTCAGAATGTGCTGAAGATAATTCTAATTTAAAAATTTACAGAAACTCTTTATTTGTTACCCACATCTTGCTGAATTATTTCCTGTAAAATATGTGTAGGCTCACCATACATTAAAACATGAATGTAGCTTTCTAGTATGAAAAAGTGCCCCAAACCTGCAGTCTTTTTAATTGTCCCTAGGGAGGACATCTGTGGGTGCAAAAAGATTGTGCAAATGTCAAGCAAACTTGACTTGATCTTATTGTGATATAAGACACTTCCTGAATCAACATTAAACTCATTCACAAATTATGGTCATTCAAAGTAACAGGTTGTTAGCCTGTGAGCAGTGTTGGGAAGGTTACTTTTAAAATGTATTCCATTACAGAATACAGAATACATGCCCCAAAATGTATTCTGTAACGTATTCCGTTACGTTACTCAATGACAGTAACGTATTCTGAATACTTTGGATTACTTAATATATTATCATGCTTTTTACAACAACGTGAATGTACTA
>NW_005187942.1:159849-161539 GCF_000239375.1 Pundamilia nyererei
CATAACGTGTATGGCAGTCCATTCTCCCTGCAGCACGAACTACACTGCCCATGATGCTACATTCTTTAGCGCTATGCTTGTAGCATTCTGCCTGTTAGCTTAGCACAACAACAACAACAACAACGAAAAGGCGCTCTCTCACCCAGGAAACACACAGTCGCAGAGAGAGAGAGAGCGTTGCCCTGTAACCATGGCAACCGGAACGCTGCCGCCTGGAACAACAGAATGTAGCTGTCAAACAAAACCCAAACAGTCCTGACCCGCGACAAAATGAAACAGGAAACTACCGCCGTGTAATCCATTTATTTCAACAAAGTAACTGTATTCTGAATACCACCTTTTTAAACGGTAACTGTAACGGAATACAGTTACTCATATTTTGTATTTTAAATACGTAACGGCGGTACATGTATTCCGTTACACTGCCTGTGAGGATATACTAGACAATCATTCTGTCAGTCACAGTGAGTGTTCAGTTTCAGTCAGATCCATCCTTTGGCCATCACGTCTGGTTGCAACAGCAAGATGATCAGATCATAGTTTCATAACACAACTTCATAATACAATTAACTATTGGGCAACACTTTTATGCTATCAACGAGTCTTACATGCATGAAATGAGAGAAGCATTGCATTTACGTAAGTCACATGATAGCAGTAACTTGATGAATAAACAGATTGTTCAGCATCAGGGGGTAAATAATCTCAGACACATATTTCAGGTTTATGTGGGAGACTTGTTATAAAGCACTTCCAACCCTTCTATGATAAATCCTGTGCTCCACTGTCAGATTTATCCAAATTCATATTTGCTTGAAATAAAATGTCTCTGTGTGTGTTCATAATGTGGTTATATTTGTGCATTTTTAGTAGAACACTGGATGAGCTTTCCAATCACAGAGACACTTTTTTGGGACTCCAGCCTTCTGCGAATTTACATGCTTTAGTAAATCTGAGTGTGTACAAGGATCTGAGGTCTGAGGTAACAAGTCATGAAGTCTAATAAAAGACACATAGAGTACCTTATAAATATATATTAACATGCATACAACCTGCAGTCCAGGTGGAACTGTCGCATTTATCCTCTGCAGCATGCAGTACTTACAACTGATACAAATACATCAGTTATTATACAGCACTGAAGAACAACAGATGAATAAACCATCTGTGTTTGTGTATATGTGTTACCGCCTGATTTTAGATGTGTGTATGCATTGTATTTCATGCATCTGTTGATGCGGCTGTGCTCTGTCTTTGGAATAAATGCAGCACTTTTTGCAGTGATTTGTCAGAAAAGTATGGCTGCTTGATAAAGTGAGTTTGAGAATCATGTTGGCATTCCTATTCATCGGGATTTGTCAGTGTTCTCTCCCCTCTACTCTGTTTCTGTCATGCAGCATGCTCGTTTTCCTCTGTTTCTCTATCTTTGTCGTCATTCCCTCCTCTGTGTTTTCTATCACAAAAAATATCTTTTTCAAACAAACAGCATTCATTTTTTTCTCCATTACTACTGTCTGCCTTTTCAATACTATCACTGTCAGCTCCTTCTGTGGCATTTTACGAAATAAAATGTCTCTATCCGGTCGTTAAGTCTGACGTCACTAGCCGTGTCTGGGCCTAAACTCCGCTGCAGGTCCATATATCAAACGATCACTATGGCATTACTGAGAGTTGAAAAACTGTCTAAAGT
>NW_005187942.1:162176-164494 GCF_000239375.1 Pundamilia nyererei
CGTCATCACTTAACGACCGGATAGCATCTTTGTTTAGCTGTCAATATTTTACTATATCAATACACCTTTTTTTTAGAAAAAAAGAGTAGCTGTCATGGTGCTGGGTCAATTTTGTGTTTGGTATTAAGTTTGTTATCATTATCTGATTTGATGTTTAACTTCTTCATGGTTATCTTTATTCATATGTGGGTTTCATTCACAGGGTTTGCAGTTCTAAGGTTTATTTCCTGTGCTGCCCCCCCACCCCCCCGGTACTTTGTTCGTGTTTCTGAGTTTGTGTTTGTGAAGGTCTTTGTCTGTTATCACTGTTTTCAGCTTGTATTTTCCTGTCGTCTTGTGAATTAGGATAAACTGTGCTTCCCTCCTGTGTGTCATTGCCTGATTACCTTGTGTGTGTGCAGTATTGGGAAGGTTACTTTTAAAGTGTATTCTACTACAGATTACAGAGTACATGCGTATTCTGAACACTTTGGATTACTTAATATATTTTCATGCTGTTTAAAACTACATGAATGTGATTTATTACTATTACTGAAGGTCCGCGGCTCCGAACCGTAGTAAACAGAGAGAGGCGTTGAAAGGCTGCTCCAACGGAACTTATTGTTTCGGAGGAAAACATGAACACGGTGTACAGTCGAGTCTTAACAGCGTACTTACAGCTGGGCTCGTCAGGCACTCTTCTTGGCTGCAGTGGTTATTATTATATTTACATGCTTCCAGCTCCCGTTTTTCCTCAATGGCAACTCATACTTTTCCACTCTCCTTTTTCTCCCTCCTCGCGCTCACAGACACAGAACGGGTCCGTTCTCCCTGCGGCACGGACTACACTGCCCATGATGCTACATTCTTTAGGGCTATGCTTGTAGCATTCTGCCTATTAGCTTAGCACAACAACAAGATCAAAAAGGCGCTCTCTCACCGAGGAAACACACAGTCGCAGAGAGAACGCACATCACCCTTTAACCATGGCAACCGGAACGCTGTCGCCTGGAACAACAGAACATAGCTGTCAAACAAAACCCAAACAGTCCTGACCCGTGACAATATGAAACAGGAAAATACCGCCGTGTAATCCCTTTATTTCAACAAAGTAACTGTATTCTAAATACCACTTTTTTAAATGGAATACAGTTACTCATATTTTGTATTTTAAATACGTAACGGCGGTACATGTATTCCATTACTCCCCAACACTGTGTGTGTGTATATATATATATGTTGTGTCCCAAAACGTTGGCTGCATCCTTCGGAGGCCACATTTGAAGGCCGATTACGTCACAGCCAGGTGACGAAGGCTGTCCCAATTCGTCGACTCCTTCAAATGCGGCCAACAAATGCGTCCTTCATTTCCCCAAATTTGAAGGATGGGTCGGGTGTGTCCTTCGTGGACTACCATATCCCAGAATTCATAGCGCGGCCCAGTCAATTTCAGTTTCCAACAATGCTACTAAGTTTTAAAATTACTCTTATTAATCTTTCTGGGTCACAAAATAAACTTTTAACATATTTTCAGGCAAGAAAGTAGCTGTGGAAACTTCAAACATCTGCTTTGTTTATCAAGACATCACATATTTGCAAAAGTGCTTCTTTTACCCACCCACTTGATAGCTAGCTGGAGGGTTCAGTAGTCACACGAGCCGGCGAGAGCAGCGGACTCCCGGCTTCATCGGATAACTTAAAAATTTGATTGCTTAGCTTTTTTCTGTGTTTTATTTGTTCCAGAGTAAATCGGTTTGGCTGAGATCAAAGTTATTAGATTATTAGATTAAATAAAACTTTATTAATCCATCGGGTGGGTTCCTCTGGGATTTTTACACAGCTGAATAAAAGTCAAACAGAAAACTGATTAAACAGAAGCGTGAGACGGTCGAGAACTAACGCCAGTGTCCTGGCTCCATCGACACAGCGGTGACGCAAATCTGAAGGCTAGACCGTCCCATTTCACAGCCTCGCACTTCCAGCCTTCTCGGTCTTAGAAGGACTCGGCCCACGTAGACCACGAAGGCCGGGTACTCCAAAGGATGCAGCCTACGTTTTGGGACACAACTATATAGCAGGTGTTGTTCAGACTCAGACATGGAAACTCTGTGGACTAAACACGATCACAGACTTTAGAGGGAAAACCAGCACACCGCAGACCACGGCCTCTCTGTGTGAGGATCTAAACGTATTCTACGCTAGATTCGACACAGCGAACATCATGAGACCGGACAGTGTGCGCACCACAGATGACGTAAGTGCGCACACTGTGTCTGAGGAGGATGTGCGGAAGTGCTTCAGGAAGGTGAACGCACGCAAAGCTACTGGTCCGGACGGGA
>NW_005187942.1:166109-168618 GCF_000239375.1 Pundamilia nyererei
AAGCTCGCACACAAGAATTTCACTCACATGTGCTGTACCAATGTACCTGCACATGTGATGTGACAATAAAAGTGACAATAAAAGTGATTTGATTTGATTTGATTTGATTTGATTTGATTTGGAGGAGGAAAAACAGTGTTAATGACGCCTCAAAAGAGGTTGTGGATTGTAGAAACTGGAAATTGGTCTTACTTGACTGGAAGATGAGTTCAGTCCCAGGAGGTCCACTTGGGTGACAGGTGGGTTTCCAGAGGTGTGTGAGCAGAACTGGAGGAGAGTGGGCAAGCAGGAGAGTCCTTTTCTTTTGAAGCTGATTCACAAGTGGATGTGATATTAACAATGCAACTAGGACAACCTGTCATTAAATACCCATCACACGATGACATGATCCGGTACAGGCGTATTAAGGATGAAGCAGACGGACAGATCAAACACCCAATGCACACCTCACCTCTCCACCACACTAAGTAACCAAGACTTTAAATAAAAGCACAAACCCTCAACCTGATGCACTACAACATTTCTAAGTACAGGCTTGACAATGAGGATGTGCTACTTCTGAAAGAGATAATGCAACACTGGAAGTCTCACAGGCAAAGCCACTGTGGAGGAAGGTAAGAACATAAGATGGTCCAGTCCTAATTGCATAATTCCTTACGCATCTAGTTCCTGTCCTTAAAGCTTTTTAAACAAGCCAAACTATTCTTGTAGCTCACTCAAGTTTGAAAAGTTCTAGCCATTTTATTGTCTTTTGTGATTGCCTGTTAGAAGGCCAGCATGGTGTACTCAGGCCTGCTGAAAATATTTCTGGCATGCAAAACCTCCAGTTTAAACTGTTCTCCAGGTGCTAAAAAGCTGGCTTTCTAGCTGCTTTCATCTGGCAGTTATGTCATGTAAAAACTAATTAAAGATTCCTGACTGACCTGCTGTGCTATGTGTAACTGAAAGGCCCTGATGCACGTCTGCAGTGCATATTGAGTTGGAAACTGCAGATACAGCTGAATACCTCAGGATCTTTCAGACTCCCAAGACTCATGCTGAACCACTGACTTGATGATTGGGGGTGTACAGTATGACATCACTTCAGAAAGCAGTTCCAATGATGAGGATGTGTAAGTGCATGACATGAGAAGAGGTGTACATCTTCTCTGAACTTGTCTAAACACACATTTAATGTCATTATAACTTTCATCTGCAATTTCTGTTGTGGGCCTCTGGGATGATGCCCATCAGCATGACAGTTCTCTTCTGTAAAGACTTCTTCTGTTACTCCATCTGCTATCTTCACAGCAAATCACAGCAACAGTCGCCTCTAGGTGTTTTATATCGTAAGGTAGACCCAACAATGATACATGCAGAGAAAAACCCAACAATCAAATGACCCCCTATGAGCAAGCACATTTGCGACAGTGGGAAGGAAAAACTCCCTTTTAACAGGAAGAAATCTCCGGCAGAACCAGGCTCAGGGAGGGGTGTGACCGGTTGGGGTGAGAGAAGGAAGACAGGATAGAAGCCATGCTGTGGAAGAGAGGGACTAGCCAGAGCCAGGGAATAGAATGCATGTATGGACAAGAAAACAGTGGTGATTTTCTTAATTACATCTGATAAATTATCCCTGGGAGAGAGACAGGATAAATCAGGAGCTAACAGCAAATGGCAGTGACAGCTAACGCCAGACAGGTGATCTGTCATTTATAAGTTTAAAAAATTGTTTGATCCCTTTGCTGTATCAAAGCTGGGTTTTTATATAACACTACTGACTAATCTATAAAAATGTCTAATGTTGTGGCTCATTTCGTCAATGTAACTAAAATGTCTGAATGAATGTGCAAGGAACGTTAAAAATGTAAAAGCGATCTGCTTGTGATGCGAGAAAGACATCACAAGTTATCAATTTTACACTAAGTTAGATTGAAGAGGGCTCAGGAAAGCTCATTCACAAACCATCATGTCACAGTGATGAGTCTTACCACTAACGCTGCAGCCTCCTCCCTATAAACCTGCAGCCTCCTCCCTTCTCACTGACCAATCTTGTCATGTTGATATGAAAAGGAAAAAAATATACATGAAGAGATGGCATGCAGGCAAATATGGATAATAGTAATAATAATAGTAGTAGTAGTAATAATAATAATAATAATAATAATAATAATAAATGAAATAATAATAATAATAATAATGATTATGATGAAAAAAAGCAATTTTCTCAATTAGTGCCTTGTCCTGGTCAGGAGATGGTGGGGACAGAGACATTATATTTTTTCACATGTCCTAAGCAGAATAACAGGTCACAGATGCAGCAGCTTTTTCCAGTGAAAGAATTGAAGGTGTCCCATTTAGTTATTTCATAGAACAAACAGGCATATTTTGAAGGGATTTGAACAAACATACTTGTTAGGGAAAATATTCTAAAACACTTCTTCAGTAAAGACTCAGAGAAGAGAAACACACAGAGTTCTTGCTAGCAAGGGCAGCTCCCTACTGAGAGACTCGCACTAAGAAACTGCCC
>NW_005187943.1:0-17999 GCF_000239375.1 Pundamilia nyererei
ACTATTTATTTAATTAATTAATTCCAATTTTAATTAAGTATTGCCACATTTAATTAATTATTTAATGGTGTATTTAATTAATTAATTAATTAAATGTGGCAATAATTAATTCATTATGGCAGTCCTGGCGTTCCATACATGTCTGCCTACTGGTGGCAAACATGGTCGGAGCAGATGGCCCTGCCCCTCCCTGAGCCTGGTTCTGTCGGAGGTTTCTTCCTGTTAAACGGGAGTTTTTCCTTCCCGCTTGCTCATAGGGGGTCATATGATTTTTTTTTGTAGGGTCTACCTTATAATATAAAGCGCCTTGAGGCAACTGTTGTTGTGATTTGGCGCTATATAAATAACATTGAATTGAACTGAATTGAATTAAATTGAATTTTGAAACTCTGATCGGCTCTTCCTGCCTTAAAACATGTGTTGCCCCAAATAGGTGAAAAACAAGAGACAGAAGACTGTCTCACATGCCCTATAACAAATATAATCTGTGCTTTTTTAAAAAAAAAAGGATTATTTTTCATTTTTTGGGCTTGCAGAGTATAAATACAGGTTCAATTGAAGGTTTGTTACTGATGTTTGTTCAGTTTTATGCAGACTGGGGGTGTCTCAGTGGAAAAACAGAACATTGCTGATGCCGCTGTACAGACCAGCAATAAAGTTTAAGATTAGGGAGTTGAAACCCCCCTTTTTCATATGGCAGGTACAACAAGCAAAATCTTAGTCTAGGTTTGTTGTTATTCCAAATGAATCTATTAAAGATACTGTTGAACTTATCAGAAAAGAGGCAGATGAAGTGACTGAAATGGTGCTTGTTAAAACACTGGCTTTGGGATTTGTATAAAAAGTTTAACCCATCTGAGAAAATTATTTCCACATCCATCCATTCTTGGGAGAACATTACATAAATATGACCATTCTATTCTGTCAAAGACCTGACGAGCATCCAGTGATAATAAAGCTGTATCCTTAGCATCAAATTTCTCATGAACCCTTCTTATGTTGTGAAACCCTTGACGTTCTAGTACAAAGCCATTTTAATCATTATGAACTAAATGTGTGATACTAATCTTCTTGCTAAAACTTTACAAAGTATTTCAGTGTCCAAACCCGTCTGACTTATTGGTCTACATGATGAGGTTTCATTAACCATTGCCTGTCTCAGAGTGAGAGCCTCATTTTGATATGCTTCTTCATACATGTTAAAAAGCAATTATTAAATAAAAGGAATTAAGCCATGGCTTTCTGCCATCAATTAAAATACAGTGAAAATAACAATGAATAAAGTTTGACAGGTTAGAGTGAAATGGCAATCATATCAAGTCAAGACAAAGTAAACTTTATTGTCATCTCTGCTATATCCAGTGCAGCATACAGAGAGATGAGACGACAAGGCTCTGGTTACATCAGTGCAAAGCAAGCTAATAAATAGATATAAAAATGAGACAAAAATACATAAATAAGCTTGAGAGTTACAAGAGTTACATATATATTTCACCTGTAATATTCTGAATATTTGTAATTGAGCTAGTCGTATACATTTAGAGCTACTTCTTATATTTTGTCAATGTTGTAATATGTTGTATTATTCAATTTAGTTCAGTCTTTTCCTGAGATATTACACGGGTGAAACGTTGCCCTGCTTTATTTGGGACTACACAGCATTTTATATCCCAGCCTTTTGGATATTGAGACACAGAAATACACACACAAGAACAAACTCGTTTGATTATCTGTGTATGCATGAATCTATAATAAGTGCCAGACAGAATACGAGCTGTATTAACAGTAAACAGTAATATTACTAAGAAGGCGATCCAAAGTCACACCGCAGTGTGGCGCTGCAGCTAGCGCTGTCACAGCAAGAAACTTTATGGTTCCATGTCTGCTGTGGATATCTGTGGGGCATTTGCGTGTTCTCCGTCTGCCTGCGTGTATTTGCTCCAAATATTCGCCCTTTTCCCACAGTCCAAAGTCCTGCGAATTTGAGCTGATGGCTCTTCACTAAGCTAGACAAAGTGCTTACAGTTTAAACCAAAGGCCTGCCTCCAGATGTTTTGAGTGTGCAAAACTAGTGCGGCGTATACAACCTCATCATCCTCCTAAAATACACTGGAATACTCACGGGAATACATCGCAGTAATATAACGTGTTTATGTCTTTTCTTTATCTTGGAGTGTCGTTTTTATTTGGAATGAGGCATTCACTGAGCAGTATGAGACTAAGTTGTGGTTGTGCAGGATTCCCAGCAGCATTCCTGTAGGCTCCGCCAACAGCTGTCCAAGTGAGACTGTCCGGCAGAGCGCAGGCTAGAGGAGGGGAATGGGACCGAGAGCTAAAGCAGTGAGTTCATCAGGACAAACACACAACGGATACCGTTCCACAACAGGTATTCGAAGAATTTGAAGAGACAGCCAGACTTTTAGGGAATTCATTCAGCTTGAATTTTTAGGAAAACGGTATTCTGTGATGTCTTTCCAAGACCTTCAAGACTCTTTTGAAACGTTCTCGCAATACATGAAAACGGGGCGCAGTCGGAATAAAGAGCGATTGCAAGCCAGCCTGGCCGGGTTATGCGAGCTTGGGCTTCTCAAACAGAGACAGGAAAGCAGGGTGTTGCGCGCTCTTGGGATCAAGGACCCTTCGTCAACCGGGGGCCCGGATTGGGGAGCTCTATGCTCGGAACTTTGTGCTATGGACGCACCAAAAGGGAAGGAAAGCTGTGGTCTCAATCTCCACCATGTAAGTTCTATTTGTCCTAGCTTATTAGCCAAATTAATATTAAAGTTAGTATAGCCGATGTGAAAGCCAGCTACTTTAAATTTCAGTTGATCCGTTTTCCAAAAGTTCGCATACGAAGACAGCTGATCCCATACATAAGGGTGTGTGTGTGTGTGTGTGTGTGTGTGTGTGAGAGAGAGTGGGGGGGGATTAATGAAAAGTAGCTGCTTAGCGGGGGGGGGGTAGCGGTGTGTAGTGCTAATACCCGTGCCTCGTTTCTTAGCATTTACTTGCGCTGACTTGTAGGGATTGATTGGCTTTGAAATAGCTTCTTGCTTTTACATTACGATGGTAACTATAACGACCTAGAACGCGAAAAATGTCGGTGGCTGCTCTTTGTGCGGGGTTAGTGCATGAAAACGTGGAGAGCCAGGCATACATTACCATTTTTGGTCAGTTTGGGGGAGCTTCGTTACATTATCCATTTTATGCTGAACACAGTGGCTTATCCAGAGATCTGTCTGTTGAGTTTGAATCATTTCTCACATGAAGACTGAGGTCATTATTTTGGCATTACACCAAACCATCTTTGACTCTTTAAAATGAATTCCACGAATCAACAGCAGATAAGAAGTTGCTCTGTGGTCTCAGGATGCAGTTCGGATTCTCATTCAAATACCAACTTATATATTTATATCATTGTAAATTATACATTATGCTATATATTGCAGCACAATGTAGCATAGGATAATCATTTACAGTTTTGGAATTTAATACACTATTATTATCTCCAAGGATGCTGCACTTTGTCTTGGTTTTCACTTCCAGAAATAAAGATGCAATTTAAAAAATGTAACCATGTCAACAACAGTTTGTAGTTTGAAGTATAAGACACTGTTTTTCACATTATAAAGAGCCACATTCATTCTGTGCAAATCTGAAACTCTTACTGAAACGAGGTAACATCTGAAAGACAAGTAGCTGCCATTTCTATCAATAAATCTAGTGTGCGCTTAAAACATGAGTGAGACAAATGTCCTCCTGTAAAAGGATGCAGCAGATGAGCTGCTGACTGTGACAGTGAACAGTGTAAGACGTGCTACATGGTGAATGGTGGAGTTTGTCCGACTCGGGATAAATAGTTTAAATGTTACAACTATGCCATATAATTCTTTTTATATGACTTTGCACAACACTAGGAGCACTGGGAATACAGGGCTTGATTGTAAAGAAACAAATAGTTCCATCTTGTGACTTTCTCTCTATCTACAGAATTTAGAAAATGTCCAAACTACTCTTAAGGTTGCACACAACACTCTGCCCTAACCCCAAGAGAAGATATTGTGACTTGGAACATTTGCCTCTTGGTTTTTCTTTGTGTTTTTTATGTAGCTCATCGGTTAATTCCTAAACCATGACACCTAATGCAGTGGCACTATGGCTTCATATTGGTTTCATATATAATTTGGACTGGTTGGGACTTATAGAGGTTAATACTGAAATTAGTCATTCACCCCTTGCTCCCTTGTATTTGTTTATGTTTGTGGCAGTACTGGAAAAAAGGGACAAAAAGGCCTTATGTCTGCAATGTGGGAACAAAGACAACTAGACTGAAAAAAAAATGATGCGTATGCATGAAGAGAGGGTATCTGTGTTTATTAGTGAGGAGTTGCTGACAGCTGACAGCAGGTGGGGAAACAGAACAACCTTCACAGTGGCCTCCAGCGTGTAAAGAGATTAATGAGAGAGTATTAGGCAATGTGAATGCATAATGTGTAGTGTGTCTGTGTGAATGCAATTCAATTCAATTCAATTTTATTTATATAGCGCCAAATCACAACAAAAGTCGCCTCAAGGCGCTTCATAAATGCACTCTGCATTATCTAACAACTATGTTAATCATAACTGAATACAAGGTCTGATTGTGTTCCTCCCTCAATAAACCACCAGAACAATATGGGAAGGACAGTTTTCTTAAGGTAGGGGGACACATTCAAATCTGTATAAATGCACTGCAAAAATAGGAAAGACTCCGTTTACTGCCAGCATTATTATTATTAGGGCCTCTATTTATAGTGAAAGCTAAATTAACTATAAACTTTAGAATTCAAAAATTGCATTTTGCGGCCTACAGTGGCATACTGGCTAAATGTTTACTCCCTGTGAATAAACCATGTTTCTTATAGCTTAACAAGTGAACTGCATGTTCACTTGCTAAGCTATAAGGTACCTGTTATTGTACATGACGTAGTTTAATTGTGATAGTAAGTGTTTGTGGGTGTAGCTGTCTGTTAATGTCTAGGTCACTGCTCTGTCTGTTTCTACCTACTCTCATCCCGGGAACGACTAGAAAGTATTTTTGCATCTGTTCACACAGTTGTGCAGTTAGGGAGTAGTTGTATGAGATTCCAAGAGATTCCTATGACTTCATTTAAAAGTATGTATGATGTCAACTTCAACGAATTATTAAATTATTACATTTACTTATATTATTAATGATTATAGGGTCCCTTGGGGGCAATGTTCCCTCTAAGCTGTGCACTGCTGGCACGCTCGCTGCACACAAAAAAAAACTAACCTGAATTGAAATGAAAATGAAAACTTTAACAATTCTGTTCTGCATGTGAGTCAGTGACTGGCTGCTCCCGTATGGGATCAGAACGATGCCACCTTATCCCACAGTCCAGCCAATGATGCGATTCACATTCGTATATATGCAGCTAATCAACGTGGCTGACAGGCTATGACAGCGTCCTTATGTGCTGGTGTTTTAGCAAAGCGGCTGATGTGGAGTGAAGCCACGTTAATTACAACGTGTCCAACCATTGGAGATGTGAGCAGGACAGACGGAACAACTGACGGACAAAGTGTGGACTTTATACCAGTTTTTAAATTGTGTTGATCGGCCACGTAAAACCAGAGTTATGATAAAATATCTGCAATGTTTGTTTTTCTTCCTGAATACTGTCGTTGTTTATATTTACTGCGGGAAGAAACGGTAAAAACGGCGTTTTATAAGGAAAACGCTCGAAAGCCTGTGAGCAAAACAGCCCCCCTCCCCCAGCCTTTCCTATTGGTGGAAAAATGATATGGCAACATGGCATTTAGTTGTTTAAGAAGGGGGAAAGTTTTAGGAGTGACGGCGTGTTTTGAGAGATTTGAGACGTTTAGCACAAATCTTGTGTAGTTAGTGTGTAGTTAGTGTGTAGTTAGTGTGTAGTGTAGTCAATAGTTGTGTTGTGTGTCAGAACAATGAGGCGCCTGCTGAATGTTACAGGTGTTACAGCAGTGATACATCTGCTGCTGTCAGGCCTGCAGGTATCAGGCTGTTGTTCTCCTTCATCTCATAGTGGACAGAAATTATTTTTTGGAGCGGCACAAATAATTTGTGTGGCATCAGATTTGATGCAGAACAGCTGATTGTTCTGTAAATAGTTTGAAATGTTTATTTAAAGAACGCCTTGGCTGCATTTTTAGGTAAAAGCTGCAAAACTTTGTTTGCTTAACTCAGTTACTTTTTTGAAGAAGTAACTATATAATTAATTGCCCAACATTGGTCATTATTTACTGTATTTGCAGACAGAGTTACAGACTCTCTCCCAGACCACAGACTCATAATACAAGTCAGAGCTTTATAAAAAAATAAAAAAGAAGAAGTTGTGTTTTCAAACTTGGAGTTCAGGTTATTTTTCCTTCCAATGGTGGTAACATGCTGCACAGGTCATGAACTAGATTTATTTAAATTTTCATTGTAAGTGGGCTAAAGCAGGTAATTAAAAGTAGTCTAACATAAATGCTGTAATTTGATTATTTTAATAAACGATGTAACTTGGATGGATTGGATGCTGGCGTGACCACAGTGCACACGTCTGCTGTTGCTCACAGTGGTCCAGGGACGCTCAGGGAGTTTGTGTGTTCGCTCACACACATGAAACATTAGAGGGGACGTTGCTTGGGGGTTGCATCAAGAAGGGTGTTCAGCGTAAAACTAGCAAAGTAAACATGTAGAGCTGCTGTGGCAGCCCAAAGCCATGAATGCCAAAGCCACTGTTACATTTAATATACACCACAGCGATGAGTAGCTTCTGTATGGGAAGAAAATGTGACATAAAATGTGAACACAAATAGAAGCACACAGCTTTGGAATGAATGTTCAGTCTTTGATGATTTTTTTTTGAGAATTTGAATTTCTTTCTGTGTGTATTACAGAGCAGTCTGCAGTTTACTCCCTGGGGTTTAAGCACATCTTTAGAAGAGCAGGTGGCAGAGCTGAAGGTGGACTGTGAAGTCAAATCATCAGATTCCACTGATCTGGATGCCAGCCAGCTCATTTCAGGTAAAATTCAAGGCAGGGATAGCTCAGTAGGTAGAGTGGTGGCTCCATGGTTCGAATCCACGGAACAGTCCCTACACACTGCTCCCCGGGTGCCCAATAGCTGCCCACTGCTTCACTGAGTGAATGGGTTAAATGCAGAGAGGAATTTCCCCAATAAAGGGGATCAATAAAGTATACATTATTACATTGAAAGGCTCACAAATCTCTATTATATGATCCAGAACTGGAAACTAAGATTGAAAAATACAATAATTTGTGTAAGTTTTAAAATCATATTTATTTATTTTCATTTATTAACAGTTTAGGAGTGAAGAATAGACAGAAAAGGGAGGGAGGGGGAAAGACATGCAGCAAAGGGTCACAGGTCAAATTCAAATTGGGGCATTATGGAATTAAGGCTACATTTTTCCATGTGTTTGAATTACTTTGTATTTGTGTGTGGATTACTCACAAAAGCATGCATTTGTGAGTAATTTAGATCTGTCATGGGAGCATGAAATTCTATTAATGTCAAAAGTTCCACACGGGAAAGAAATCAACAGCACAGTGTGCTAATTCAACAAGTGTAGAGCTCAACAGCTACGTGTGCAAACAAGCCATGTTGCATGCGACAGTGTCTGCTTTGTGAACACTGCAACAGATGCACACTCCTGCAGTAACTCCCTGCTCTTGAAGCTGAATCCTGCACGCACCAATCAACTGAATTTAGACTTTTCGGACAGCAGTGCCCAAACGAAGAAAAACCTCTAGTTTACCATTAAAGTAATCCAGTAACAGCTGTCAGCATTTCCACTGCTACACAGAAAACAATACGTGTTGACAGTTAATTTGGCTAACTTCATTTTCCAAAATGTAAAGAAATATAGTTTCTAACAGAGCTCAATATTGCTGCCACAAACTGAGGTACACTGGTCCATCAAGTGACCAATCACATTAATACCCCGCTTCCTTTGGGCTCCGCCCTTCAAACACTTAAAGGTCAGTTTTTTCCAATGAGCATTTCCAAAACTGCAGCTCTTGTGGGACTGTTTACCAGTACTGACACCTCAGTAACAGTAATAGTGGTGATCCAGTGACAGCGACAGCCAAGGCTCATTGATGCATGTGGGGAACAGTGGCTGGGCCGTGTGCTTTGATCCAACACACAACATAGAGTAGCTCACATTGCAGAAAAAAGTTCATGCTGGTTCTGATAGAAAGGTGTCAGAATCACAGTGCATCACAGATGTTTGCTGTTTTGGCAGCAACACGGGGACCAACACAACATAATTGGCAGCTGGTCATTAGGCCTAATCTGTGTAAGTACCACAGTTTACTTTTAACAAAGACAGAATGATTTTACAGGTCTTCGTTTGTTATATGTATGAGACTAGTAGACTCACAACCATGACTGGAAAATAGATGCGAAGAGAATTACTAGTGTGCAAAAGCATAATCAGTAATATCAATAGCAATCTAAGAATATGCTATAATCTCACACCATCCTCTTCAACTAAGCCAAAAACAGATATTGTAGTGGAGGTATCAGAAATACACAGCATTATGGCACTGATTCCTTCTTTAGCACTATGGTCACCCTGGTGTGTCGGCCAGAACACCACTGAAGGCCAAATTGTCCCAGAGTACAGAAGAAACAGCTTGAGGTTTGGTTTGAGGCACTTTATTCTCACGACTCAGTTCCTGTGGCTCTAAACACGGGTGTGCGTGTGTGGTTTGTTATTATTCACGCACACATCACATCCCATCGACAAATCCACCTCTCGTCCGACACTAAACTGGCCACCTTACTAACTGGATGACATCACCTGACGGTGGGCTGGCTCAAACTAACAGAAGGTTAAACATTAAATGAACAGTATATAAACTTACAAACACCTGTATAAGAACTCAAATAGAATTATCCTTTGAACTTGGGGCCTTTTATACAGATATAGTCTTGCTAAATGAACAAAAAACAACACACACACACACACACACACACACACACACACACAGACCCATTAACGACTCAGTTCAGAAGGACTGAACGGGGTCACCGTATCACAAAACAAATTGACATCAACAGGTTTGCAGGCGTTTTGGACAAATGGCAGGGTCAGGAAATAATATTTTTCAGAAAAAACTACCTGATTTCGTCAGTGGAGGAGATATGACTGAGTAAAACCCTGAAAAAGTAAAATTTAATTCATAAGGAAAATGTATACACATATGTATAAAAATGACTTTATTTCCCAATTTAAACATGTAGTACAACTCTTAAAATGTGTCTTAATTACTAGTAAAACTAGTAAAACACACAGGAAGAGCGCATTTTCATATTCATGTTGACCTTCAGAGTGTTTCCCTGGCTGCCACCTTGTAACATCCTTTGCTTCCCACTGCACTGTATTAGCCAGTAAACACTAATTAGTGCTTTGAACTGATGCATAATACAACCCAAATTATTTCAGCCATCTTGGGTGCCACTGTCAGAAGAAATGGACGATATGGTAAATGATCATTTGACACACCTCAGCTTTAAACAGGTGATTTCACTCCATTTTAGTCTTTAAAACTGGAGATTTTGCTGTGTGATTTTTGTTATTCTTAAAGTGACACTAGAGAGTGTCTATATGAGTCCACTCCTCTGAGTGTTAAATGAACACTTTTGATAGTGTTATATTTTTAAAAGTAACCTAGTCAGTTTTGAAGATTAACAATGACTAACACTGAGCAGTGTTAATTTTCTAACACTGGAACATAACTCAAAATGTTAGAAATATTCCAGTGTTTGAAAATCAGTACTGGAGATTTTGCTGTGTAGGAGAAAGATTTGTAGTAAACAAAAATTGACAAATTTTAGAATTACATATGCCACATTCATTGTGTTTGGGGTTTTTTGCTTGTTGTTTCAGTACAGTGCAGTGGAATAAGCAAAACTGATTAAGTCTAAACAGTAGTAAAGTTCAGCTACAGTTAGCTGGATCATACCTACAGTTGCTTGCAAGGGTATTCGGCCCCCTTGAACTTTCCCACATTTTGTCACATTACAGCCACAAACATGAATCAATGTTAAGACCAACACAAAGTGGTGCACACGTGAGAAGTGGAACGAAAATCATACATGATTCCAAACATTTTTTACAAATAAATAACTGCAAAGTGGGGTGTGTGTAATTATTCAGCCCCTGAGTCGATACTTTGTAGAACCACCTTTTGCTGCAGTTCCAGCTGCCAGTCTTTTAGGGTCTGTCTCTACCAGCTTTGCACATCTACAGACTGAAATCTTTGCCCATTCTTCTTTGCAAAACAGCTCCAGCTCAGTCAGATTAGATGGACAGCGTTTGTGAACAGCAGTTTTCAGATCTTGCCACAGATTCTGGATTGGATTTAGATCTGGACTTTGACTGGGCCAGTCTAACACATGGATGTGTTTTGTTTTAAACCATCCCATTGTTGCCCTGGCTTTATGTTTAGGGTTGTTGTCCTGCTGGAAGCTGAACCTCCGCCCCAGTCTCAAGTCTTTTGCAGACTCCAACAGGTTTTCTTCCAAGACTGCCCTGTATTTGGCTCCATCCATCTTCCCATCAACTCTGACCAGCTTCCCTGTCCCTGCTGAAGAGAAGCCCCCCCAGAGCATGATGCTGCCACCACCATATTTGACAGTGGGGATGGTGTGTTCAGAGTGATGTGCAGTGTTAGTTTTCCACACACAGCGTTTTGCATTTTGGCCAAAAAGTTCCATGTTGGTCTCATCTGACCAGAGCAGCTTCCTCCACATGTTTGCTGTGTCCCCCACATGGCTTGTGGCAAACCATAACAGGACTTGTTATGGTTTTCTGTTAACAATGGCTTTCTTCTTGCCACTCTTCCATAAAGGCCAACTTTGTGCAGTGCACCACTAATAGTTGTCCTGTGGACAGATTCCCCCACCTGAGCTGTAGATCTCTGCAGCTCGTCCAGTCACCATGGGCCTCTTGGCTGCATTTATGATCAGCGCTCTCCTTGTTCGGCCTGTGAGTTTAGGTGGACGGCCTTGTCTTGGTAGGTTTACAGTTGTGCCATACTCCTTCCATTTCTGAATGATGGCTTGAACAGTGCTCCGTGGATGTTCAAGGCTTGGGAAATCTTTTTGTAGCCTAAGCCTGCTTTAAATGTCTCAATAACTTTATCCCTGACCTGTCTGGTGTGTTCTTTGGACTTCATGGTGTTGTTGCTCCCAATATTCTCTTAGACAACCTCTGAGGCCGTCACAGAGCAGCTGTATTTGTACTGACATTAGATTACACACAGGTGCACTCTATTTAGTTATTAGCACTCACCAGGCAACGTCTATGTGCAACTGACTGCACTCAGACCAAAGGGGGCTGAATAATTACGCACACCCCACTTTGCAGTTATTTATTTGTAAAAAATGTTTGGAATCATGTCTGATTTTTGTTCCACTTCTCACGTGTGCACCACTTTGTGTTGGTCTTTCACGTGGAATTCCAATAACATTGATTCATGTTTGTGGCTGTAATGTGACAAAATGTGGGAAAGTTCAAGGGGGCCGAATACTTTTGCAAGCCACTGTATATTCATAGTGCTTACAGAAAGCTAGCATGCATTCACTTCATTTACTTGACAAAGATAAGCCACAGGGATGTGCAGTCATGCTGTGTTCTCCTATGCAGGGGCACAATTACATACATTTACCAGTGATTCCCAAACTTTTTTGGTTAAGCCCCCCTTTGTTTTACAAGAGCAATCTTATTGTTTACATGAGATGAATTTCTACAATGGCAGATAGAGCCAAAATACTGTTATTGTTAATCTGACTATCTGCAGGTTTTACAGGCTTACATACACACACGCAGTTACTGTCCCTCCATTTACAAAAGCAGAGGCGTCACGGTGTGATTATTTTACGTGTAGTTGTTTTTTCCTGTGTAATAATATTCAACATTTCTATTAATACATTTTTCAAAAATGCCTCTCTGTGCAAAATGGTTTCAAAAACATAAACAGCTGTGGGATCCTGTTTGTCTGTGATTTGAACCGGGGGAACAAATTATGGCAGGATCAGCCTGATGTTATTTGTATCCCACTGTAACTTTACTGTATACAGAGCTAACATCTCCAAAATGTCAGGTGTACTTAGTCATTGCAAAAAGTGTTTGTGAACTAAAAATGTGGGGTACTGTTTGTCCGTGAGTTTGAGAGCCCAGCGCTGCTCCCGACGCAGGAAAAACTAATTCTGTGGCAGAGACCTACTGTACCTCGGCACTTGTGCAGGTGAAGCCAAAGGGAAGATATGCTTCACCATATTTTCTAGTCTTTGGCTTGGAAGGAAGTTGTTTGTAAACAAATTTGGCGATGCTTCATCTCCTGCTTTGCGTTTGTGTGGGAGCACCGTCAAAAACCTGTCCATTACGCTAGCAGTGTCCAAACATTCTTTCTTTGTTTTGTTTTTTTCTTTTCATACTGTGCCCCCGCCTGCAATGGCGCTGTGCCCCGCCTAGGGGGCGCGCCCCACACTTTGGGAACCTCTGCATTAATCTATAATTGATCAATATATTTGTTGGTGTGTATGATGGAGGAAGGACGAGCTATCCACAGCAAGCATTTTGAAAAAAAAATGACCAGGCTTGTGAAGTTGAACAGCTCTAGTTGTTCAGGTTTTTATTTATGGATTTGTAAAATCGATTTACATACATTCAAATTGTTTTGTATTTGTCATCGGACTGAAGCACAAGTTTGCAAGTATTCAAAATGACTCACAAATCATTGCATTTGTAAATCTTAGCTTGTGTTTGTGGATCATGTCATACACATTTGTGAGCCCTTTCAGATAAGTTTAACCCCATAGTGATGAAGAAATTTATTCCTAGAAACTGGTGGACTGTTGTTAAAAGGAGAACACGGCCCTGTCCCATTTGTCGAGTGTTGCTGCCATCAACTTCAAAATGACCTCTTTTCTATTTTCTATTATGAATAAACTATAGATTTATAAGATTCTGTTTTTAATTTACATTTGACATACATGCCAACTTTTCTTAGAACTGTAATTGTATCATATTTTCATAAGCAGTTCAGTTTCACATCTATAACATAGAGCGACAGACAGTAGCCGATGTTTTATCGGTTTTCTAATAATTCCACTCTTGTGGAAAGGTGCCTTTTTCAAGTTACTGCACATAAAAGGTGTCATATCCTAGGTCTAACCCTAGCCTTTCTTGACACCTGAAAATTTAGCTTATGGCTGTAAAATAAAGACAAAACATTGGTGTAGACATGTTTAATGGTTATCACACTGACGTTTTATTTTAAATCCTTGCAGTTTAAGCACATGGAAGAGTCTAGGCATATTATTCCTCTAATGAGGTTAATAGATTATTGAGTGAAAACTACTGTATTGTTTGTGTATCAATTATAAGTGTCACACTGGTCCATAGTTTTTCATTTTTATCTGCAATGGTCAAGATTCATAATTACAGGTAAATGTTCATTAAAGTGAGAACTGACATCAGAATGATCATATGTATTGCCTCTGCTTTTTATTTTTCTTAGGGAAAGCCCGTGTAGCCAAGGAAAATGGATCTTCTGAAATGAATTGCTACCCCGTGACCTCATGTTCCCTCTCAGCCCCCGAGGGGAGTGGTGAGAAAGAGACAAAAAAAACATACATGTCCACCCTGACAAGACATGCCATCGTTACCGGTGCTTTAGGGAAATTGAAAGAAGTTGACCCCAGTCTGTATGATTATCAACAAACCCAAAAGGTTGAGACTTACATATTTGGAGTGATTCAACGACGAACTCTACCCACACGGCCCTCAAAGCCTCGTACGAGCCTGGCACATGATGCCCGAGTTGTTAATGTGGTAAGGCAGAGTAGTTTCTGCCAAAAGGATGAACAACATTTACCAAAACAGGAGTTGGCTCAAGAGATCATTGCACCCTCCCAGTGGTCAGAAGGAATTGCTTCAGAGGCTGGCCTTAACCTAGATCAGGAGCAATACCTTAGGATAGGGCCTACTGAAGATCCCCCACTCCCATATCATCTTCAGCAAAAGGGGCTTTATACCAAACCCAGGCAAGCCTCCATGACGCTGCTTGACTATCCACATGGTAAAGATGTCCAACCAGACTCCAGCACTACTGAGGCTGACTTATCCCAACGTCTCCCCAAGTACCAGTCGCCTTCAGCAGCAGCAGCAGCAGCAAAGTCTACTCAACCATCTTCTCCCGAAGATCATCTGGTCAGTGCCGAGTATATTCCGGGTCAGCCTTGTCGGACCTCCAACCGAGCTTATGCACATCACCACACCAACCACCACAAAGGTCCTGGGGTGTCCAAATCCAACCGATGTGCATATTCTCCAGAAAGACTCTATCATCAGGAGCAGCAACCCACGGCTTTTCATATCCAACCCCCAAGGTACAGAGGAGGCCCAAAGAAATGTCGATCAAATGAAGACAGAGGTGGTGCCAGCAGAAAGCCAGGGAAGAAGGCGTGCAGGTCTCAGTCAGAGAATAGCTTACAAAGGTTTCCAGAGCGCAAGTTTAATACAGTCGAGAAGGATGGTAGTGGAAGTGGGAATGCTGGAAGGGGAAGCCGCGGTAATCAACCCAGAAGCAAAAAGCAGCAACAAAGTAGCGGTAGCTACAGGCGCTCGCTGTCCACTTTGGAGCTCAGCCAAGATGAAGCTGATCAGCCACCTGTGACAATACCTGTGCAAAGCAACCAAAACTGCTGTCTTAGGCGCACACGTAAACCCCGTCCTACACACGCATCATATGCTTACCCCACAACCTCGCACCATTTCCACCATCATCAGCACATGGAGTTTCAGTTGGAAAGGGACCAAACGCAACTGTGTCAGGCCACCGATGATTATTCTCACGCAGGTCAGGTAGAGTCTGAGTCGAGCATGAGTGAGGCTGACTCTCCAGATTCCAGCTCATTGTCCAGTGATTCAGATGAAAGTGGTGGTCTGGTTTGGCCACAGCAATTACCCCCAAGACTTTCCCTCCCATCAACACTTGCTCCATCTGGAGCACCTCTGCAGCCTAAGGCTTTTGTCAAGATAAAGGCCTCACATGCACTTAAAAAGAAGATCTTGCGCTTCCGTACTGGTTCACTGAAAGTAATGACCACTGTATGAAGTGAAACGAATGCCAAAGTGAAGTAACATGAGATGCAGTCCTTGAGTTTATGTACAGTGATGACATATTACATGGAAATGCTAATGAACTGATTTTGGACATGAATGGGTTTTAGTCTCAACAAGCAATGAAGGAAATGGCTATCACTCTATGCATCTCCAATCTCTGTTTCAAAAGTAAGATGTAGAAATGACATTTTCCATGATAGTAGAAGTCTTAAATAGATGACTCACGCTAAAAAAGTCCTTGTCTTTGTTCAGATAAGTCCTGAAACACTGTCACGCATGCACATGTATATCATATTCCAAACCATGTATATCTTCATTTGAACTACCCTGACACAAATGAAAACGATAAGGGGCCTAATGTTAGACCAAGACTTTTGTTTGGGACTTGGTTGTATAAATCACAACACTACAGACTGTGTGTCTGTAGTGTGATGTCATTTCACAACACTACTCCTCTTAAGGCACAACATACCAACAAGGTTTCACTAGAAACCAAGTTTCAAAGGTTTTGGTGAGCTTGCTGTCTGAATGTGCCTACTTTTACTCACCCAAAATGGTGCTATGTGTAAATCAAAAGCACGTATGAGCAGAGCTTAAGTACATTAATATTAATTTGTTTTATTTAATATATTTGCATTGTTTAGTATGTCGTATGAAAGTAAGTCATTCATTTATAGGTATGTAGATGAGCACAGGCTAGTAGAACGACTGCAGCATTTAAATAAAGTCATTGCCAATCGTATTTAAATGTATTTGGCAAATAACTTGACCCCAGTTCAGTCACAGAGAGATGGCAGACTGATAGTAGACCAGTGACTCTGTCTTTATTGCCTGTTTATCATTTTACACATTTACAATAATTTTTAACATTAAGTTTTGTTGCCATCTTCAACCACTGTGTGACTCTGATGTCTCTGATATCTAAGGCTTAATATTCTCTTTCAAGTGTGTAATGTCAACTTTACAAAATTAAGGATGCAATAAGTTGGACAAGGGATTTAAAAATAGCAGATTGTTTGAAATCAATCACCATAAAAATGAAATAATAAATGCTTCTATTGTGACAATGACTCAGCACACACACAGGCAGCTTTGCAGGGTGAGTGTCCATTTATTCACAATGTTTACAACACCAAAGCACTGAGCACACTCATGTCTCCAGTCCCAGCAGGCTACTCAAACGGGGTGATTGCTCAGACAATCAGTCCCAGCTGCCCTGGAAAACTGAGCTTTCTGGTAACATTAAATCAAACCGTGTTCTTTTCCCAAACTTAGCCAAATATCTTTGGTGCCTATGAGTAACCAAACAAAGGTCAGCTGCTCTCTTCAAAGCAATTTTGTGATCAAGACAGGAATAAAGTAAAAAAGGTGTGGTTATTATTTTATGTTCTTTGCCATACCAAACAAAGTGCCTTTAGGTGGCTGCTATATAAATAAAATTGAATTGAACTGATATTTGTGTGTGTGTGTGTGTGTGTGTGTGTGTGTGTGTGTGTGTGTATGTGTGTGTGTGTGTGTGTGTGTGTGTGTGTGTGCGTGTGACCAAAGGGGGATTTCTATGGGCTGGGCTGTTTTATGACTTTAGGATTTAGCTGTTTCAGTTAACTGAAGGGGAGAGGAGAAAACATGTCAACACAGCAGCAAAAGAAAAACTTGCAGCCACATTTGAAAATATTTAACACTGAGTCAGAAACCAGTCGATTTCAGCTTTTTTGTGCTATGCTACAGTCCGTTTATAGCTTTTTCTCCATTCCTTCATTCCTCCATCTGGTAGTAGTTAGAAACAGAACCCTCCCTTCTGGCCAAGAACCGAGAGTATTTCCTGCTTAGTTGGTGGTGGGACAGAGAGGCATAGAGCCTGCAGAGGAAACCCCAGAGAGAGAAACAGAGGCACAGTTAGAGCGTGGGAGGAGGGTGAACGAAGGCCTCATGCACATACATCTGGCTTTCATTACCCAGACAGAGAAGGTGATGGTAAGTGAGGGCAGACAGACAGAGGGCTTGTATATGTGCCACTTTTGGAGATACTGTACATTTCTCTCTTATTTTGATGTTTTTCTGACTTTCACTAAGTTTATCCACATTTCAAAAGCTTGGAACCGACTTTCTAAACCTGCCTTCACTGTAAACAGAACAGCAAGAAGGCGTGGCTCATTTTTTTCGCTATTATTTTAACTTTTTTCTGTTTGTAAAAACATGAATCTTGGTGCTCTGGGCCTTCAATGTAAAGCTCGTGTACTAGTCGTGTCAGCCAAGTCCTGAGGGAATGACAGAGCCATCAGAAGAGTAGTCAAAGAGCAAAAGGTTCAAAGAATTTTAAAAAATAAGAGCACACAGAGAAAATGGTTTGGTGTGAACGTTTAATCCCCTCTCTAACAGTTTCTCCCCAGGGACACAACACAACTGATATTTTGACGTCATGTTTAATAAAATGCAGTCAGTCCAAAAAACATAATTGTGTTAAACTCAGTTACTCAGGATTTATGGTTTAGCAGGAAATCTCCACCATGGCTGTGTCCTATCTGCGAAACACTTTGAAAACCTACGACATAACCCAACGTGAGTCTCCCAAAATATGTGCATCAGAGCGACAGACCCCACCTCAAAAGCACAGAAAGAGAGCACAACTCCCCACAAAGGCCAAGAGCTAAACTAAAACACTGATGTTTAATGCTCATGTCAGCTTTGGTAACATAGAAATCTAGTGTAGTGTATTAATCTTCTTGTTTTACTGTGAAGTTGTAAAATGGTGTATTGAAACATGTTTTAAAGAGCTCAAACAAAGAAAGTTCTTATGTTCCCCAATG
>NW_005187943.1:32936-48649 GCF_000239375.1 Pundamilia nyererei
AAACTCCCTGAAAAGCCTTCAGTTAATCCAAAATGCTGCAGCAAGAGTCCTGACAGGGACTAGAAAGAGAGAGCAGATTTCTCCTGTTTTGGCTTCCCTTCATTGGCTTCCTGTTAAATCCAGAATTCAAAATCCTGCTCCTCACATACAAGGTTAGGGTGCTAGCAAATATAATCAGCAGGATTCAACAAAGAGTGTGCTTTGTGAACATTAACTGAAATTGAAAAATTTGTTATCTAAAAGTTTGGAATTAAAAAGGTACACCGATAAGCTACACAAAACACTATTGTGTGTTGTAGAAGGAACAGGAAGTCATACTGCAGAGAGGGCAAACACTAAGTGACAGCACCACACTCTGGTAGAAAGTGGTTTCTGGTTGCATATTTACAAGCCCCAAATGGAAAACACAGAGGATAAGCGTCTAATGCAGGAATGATGAAAAGAAAATACAGACCAAAAACAGAAAGCAAAACCCAGGAGCCATGATGAGTAGTTACACCATGACCAGAAACAGTAGGAAATATACAGCAGCATGTTTCTCGACATATGACAGAGACAATAAATACAAGAGAAAATCAGGCAAATGAAACACAGCTGAAAGTAACCACACATGAGGCAACAAAAAGTAGAACTAATACAATAATATGCACTACCAATATAAACAAAGTTACAAAACACAGACTGAACAAATGAAGTTGACACAGAAGGGAAAGGCTCAGATACTAATACTAACTGAAATAAGCATTAACTGAAACAAAGAACTAAGACTCAACATACTTAGGCAAGTGTCAATCAAGAATAAGCAATCAAAGCAAGAACCAAATGGACTATTAAATAATAAAGAAGAATTTAAATGTGCAAAGCCCAAGACCCTGACAGAAAGAGGTGATCTGTGCTACATAGCAGCAGTTCTCTGTCTTGATGATTCTGAATTTTTGAAAGTCATGTTTGCCTGTTTAACAGTGGCATTCAGTCAGAACAAGTCAAATCTAAAAATATATAAATAAAAACGCGCCATAATAAAGCCATCTCTCTACTTTCATGTCAGACAGTGCTGTCATAAAGCTCCTCATGTGCATTCATCCTTTTCATTACTGCCATCTTGTGGCCAGTTCAATTCAATTTTATTTATATAGTCACAATCAGAATCTGAATATCTTTATTATTAAGTGAAATTAAGTGCAGAGTCAAGAGAAAACATTTAAATATAGTTACAAAAGAATAATACATATTTTAAAAAAAGACTTAGAACGCAGTCAACAGCAGTTGCCTCCTGGTGCTTTATATAGTAAGGTAAGGGCCCTGCAACAATACCAAGGAAACAGAGAAAACCCCAAAAATCAGATGAACCTCTGTGAGAAAGAATTTGCCAACAGTGGGGAAAAAAACTCCCCTTTAACATTCCAGCAGAACTAGCCTCAGAGAAATTATTTGCTCATCATTATGTTTTTTCTTGTTCAGAACTTGTGTCTCGTCAGTACATAATGTTTAACCTTTTTCTTGTGGCATCTTAAGACTATTCAGTCTCTATAGATGTCTTACTGTGAAAAGAGCATAGCATAGGGGACAGCTGGTATGAATAGACTGACGGGCCTAAGCCCTCCCTATCCCTATACTTCCGGTGGCACCACGAGCAGGCAGCAGCTGATAGTGCTCTGGCTAATTCAGAGTCCTTTTTATGGTGTATTGTTTTGTTTTTGTTTCATGAACGAGTTATGATGCAGACCACCCACAACATGCAGACAAAATCAGGAAAAACAGCACAATTTCCCCGACAAATCTGCTGACAGAGCTACGGAGCCTGCGTCTGCTAACTCCCCAACCCCCACCGAGGCAGCGAGGCTCAGCTGGCCGAAACGCAAGCACTGCAAATGTAAACAACAGCGAGGGAAGCGCACCAACACTAGTGCTAGGCTAAAGGGCTAACCCATTCCGGCCAGCACTTCCATCCATCCTGCTCTCCAATAGTGATGTGCAATACCACTGATTTCCTTTCCGATACCAAGTAAAATTCAGAGTGGTATCGACCATACTGATCCAATACCGATACTCTGCACAAAAACCTAATGTTTCATTGTATTTCATAATACAATATATAATTGTATTATGTAATCGTAATAATATAGCATCATAATGATTACAGGACATCAGACTACTTGTTCATATTGCTTAATAATGCAGAATTATCCTATAGAAATAAAAAAAAAACTGAAGTTGTGCGCTATTTGAACATGTTGCCTGCCTGCAGCACTAAAGGACTCCGCCAGAGACGTCTGTCTCCCCTAGCAGCACCTGTCCCTCTTCTCCTCTTCAGTTCGCCTCAAAATAAGCTCGTCATATTCTGTGATATGATTAACTCTGAGGTGTTTGACTAGGTTAGTGGTGTTGCCACAACACCTCACTGTCTTGCCACATGTATCGCAAACCACGTCTCAGCCGTTTGTGGAGGTAAAATACGTCCGCACATGACTCCGTTCACAATCAGCCATTGTTGTGAGTGCGCACGCCAGGGGCTGACACATTTATACAGCCGTATTTCGCATATGACTGTGAAAGGCCTAGGAGGAAGTAGTTTCTTCCCATTTAGACGATCCAAATGATTTAGTTTCTTTCCACGGTGTTCCTGTTAATGAAAAATTACAAATTTACCCCAAAGTACTAAAATATCGATGTTTTAACATGAGAATCGATTCTAGAACATAAATTACTGGTATCGGAAGAATCGATATTTCAATATCGATCTGCACACCACTACTCTCCAACGTTCACTCCCTGGACTATAAAATGGATTATCTGTGGCTCCAGCATTCAACCCAGCGTGACGTAAAGAACTGTTGTGTTTTCATCATCACGGAAACGTGCACGAACTCGGCTGAAGTGAGCCGCCACTGCTCACCACCAGAGATGGGCAGTAACGCGTTACTGTAATCTGATTACTTTTTTCAAGTAACGAGTAAAGTAAGGGATTACTATTGCAAAAATGGTAATTAGATTACCGTTACTTTGCAGCGTTTAAAGCGTGGAAGTACTGACCTTACTTTGAGTTTGATTCCATAAAAAGTGACAAAAACATTAGTGTCCGTTGTGCGTGGGAAGAAAACTTCTTTTTACAGCGAAAAAAACCTTAAACAAGCTCCGAGTGCGCAACGATGTAATGGGAAATTCACAGAGAAACTCACGGATTCTTCACCTGACTCCTGCGGCACACCTGCACCAGGGTAAACCTCTGCCTACCGCAGTCCTGCTTTACAGGTGAAAATAGAGCAACAGGACCCCTAGTCTTTGATTTTATTTATTTTCTGCTGTGTTTTACTTGCATCTATTTGAAAGACTGAGTGTAAACACAAAAATTATTTTATTTTATGTGCTGGAATGTGCAGAAAAAAGGTTTAATTAACTAATTTCTTCCAGTCAGAGAATGTTGCATATAATAAAATTTTTACTTGATGCATAAAGTTAAAAGATTAAAACTGATAAAACAAGTTTTAAAAAAGGACTTTTCCATTTGATTACATTTTGTATGATGGATTATGTAGAGAAAGTAGAATTGGGCTGAAAGATTTATCGCTTTATCACCTCTTCAGGTTGTAAATCGTGTTTTTAAAAAGTAACTAAGTAACTAAGTAATTAATTACTTTTGAAAATAAGTAATCAGTAAAGTAACGGGATTACTTTTTTGGGGAAGTAATCAATAATTAGTTACTGATTACTTTTTTCAAGTAACTTGACCAACACTGCTCACCACAGGTGGAATTTTTAATATTAAAGTGTCATCTTTTCTATTCACTGAGAGAGTTTTCCTCGATACTTGTTATACCACTGTATCTCCCACCAAATGCTAATGCTAACATGGCACTAGCAGAGCTGTCTCCAGCTATCAACGAGCTCCAGACTGCACACCAGTAAGCTTTTCTTTTTGTAGTCAGTGATTTCAACCATGCGAATCTCAAGACAGTCCTCTCCAAATTCCATCAACACGTGAACTTTCTAACCAGAAAAAGAACTGCCTGGATACAGTTTACACTAACGTGTGCGGAGCCTACAAGGCAGTTCTGTGCCTGCACATCGGCTCATCTGACCATGCCACTGTGTTGCTGCTGCCCACCTACACATCACTGCTGAAACGCACAAGACCTGCCAGGAAAACCATCAGAGTCTGGCCGAGTGGGGCTGTCTCAGGGCTTCAGAACTGCTTCGAGTGCACAAACTGGAACATGTACAGAGGCAGCCACCCAAAATGGCTTCTTGGACCTGGATGAGTTCACTGTGACTTGCTACATCAGTAAGTGCACAGAGACGGTCTCCAAAAACATCACCACGAGAGCCAATGAGAAGCCCTGGTTCACTGCAGTGGTACGTGCATGTCTGAGAGAGAGAGATGCTGTTTTCCGGTCTGGAGATAAAATGGCTCTCAGAACAGCCAGAGCCTACCTCTCTCGCACCATCCGACAAGCAAAGCGCGCACATGCACAAAAGATCCAGAGCCACTTCCTCAACACAAAAAAACTCTTGCAGGTTATGGCAGGGCATTCAGGCCGTCAGATAGTACAAGCCTGCATCAAACAGCTGTGATGGAGATACTCACCAACGTCAACCCACGAAAAGCTGCTAGACCAGACAACATCCCACACAGACATTTTCAACTCATCGCTGAGCCAGATGATTGTCGTAGCATGCTTCAGCACTACTGTCATCCCAGTGACAAAGAAATCCTCTGTATCCTGCCTGAATGAGTACCGTCCCATCGCCCCAACACCCACCATCATGAAGTGCTTCGAGAGACTTGTCATGGCACATGTGAAGGGCAACCTCCTCTGTTCACTGGATCTGCTGCAGTTTGCATACCGGCCGAACAGGTCGACCGAGGATGCTACTTCCACTGCACTTCACCTCTCCCACCTGGACAAGAAAGCTGCCTGTTCATAGACTTTAGCTCAGCATTCAACACGACTGTTCCACAAAAACTGTTAGACAAATTTAGCAAGTTGAGACTGAGCACCTCTCTCTGCCACTGGATACTAGATTTCCTGTCAGAGAGGCCTCAGTCCGTCCGAATCTGTGACAATCTCGCTCCACCCACACGCCAGTCAGCATCCACGGTTCCACGGCAGAGACTGTTGACCGCATGTCAACCGCAAGTTCCTGGGAGTTGACATCTCAGACCACCTCACCTGGACCACCACCTCCATCACCAAAAAGGCCCAGCAGCGCCTCCACTTCCTAAGACGCCTGAAGCGGGCCAACCTTCCTCCTTCCATTCTCACCATGTTCTACAGGGGCACCATAGAGAGCGTTCTGACCAGCTGCATCTCCGTGTGGTTTGGAAACTGCCAAGTCGCGACCTCAGCTAGCTACAAAGGATTGTTAAAGCAGCTGCCAAGATCAGAACATCTCTCCCACTGCTACAGGACATCTTCCACAAGCGCTGCACCAGTAAGGCCTCCTGCATTGTGCTTGACCCCTCACACCCCTCACATGGACTTTTTTCTCTCCTTCCATCCGGACGCTATCGCAGTATTGGGCCACATCCTCCAGACTGCGGGAAAGCTTTTTCCCACAAGCCATCAGACTCTTGAACTCACTACCGGCTCTCCCACTTCCCCCCCACCGCACACACCCACACAAACCATTAACTGATTCTATTGCACTTTACACACCACTACCTCTGACATGCTGTTCTATGGACAATTTTTACTCCCAAGAAAATCTGCTCAAGTTTACAAGCTGCTACACTGTTCACTTTAAACCACTCTAAACTGTGAATTGTAAAATGCAAATTTTATAACATTATCTCTTTTATTGAGAAAGCAATTGAACACGACAGTAGTATGGCTTTTTACACTATCTTTGCTTTCACATTTTTTAACTTATAGTTGAAAAGAAAAAAGAGGGAAAAAAAGGAAAAAAAAGACTTGGGTTAGGAGGTAGCAGGGTGGGTAAGTTCGCATAATACTCAGAGCTTTAAGGTAAAAAAAAAAAGCATGGTTCATAAAAAAATCACACCTCACAGGCTTAACATATTCTGTCCATTTAGACCATATTCTGTAAAAGGTATCCCTCTGAACTTTAAGAGAAAATGACAATTTTTCCATCGTATAGATCTCTTGTACAGAGTGTATCCAATCTTCCATCGTTGGTGGTTCAGGCTTAAGCCATCTCCTCGTAAGAGGCTTTTTACTTGCGGCCAGTAGGATATACAAGAGTCTTCTATCACTGGAATTCAGTTTATCCACTGGTACATAACACAAAAATATGGTCTCAAAGGTTAAAGGAAAAACAAATGAAAAAACAATTTGTAGATGTTCATGGATTAGAGAACAATACTGGCGAATAACTTTGCAATCCCAAAAGATATGGAAATGGTTAGCTCCATCTCCCCCATATCTCCAACATTTATCACCAATTCCTTGATATCTTTGTTGAGCAGGGGTGATGAAAAATCTCATAATGCTTTTCCAGCAAAATTCACGCCAAACATTAGACCCAGTGGTAGCCCACTGTATCATGTATGCGTGGCCCCAGCACTCCTCTGTAATTGACAAATTACCTTCTTTTCCCCACATTGCTGTAATATACAGAGTGCTGTCATTTTTACACCGCAGGATGCTGTTATATAGTTTGGAAATAATTTTACTTTGCGCTCCAGATTTGGTTAATAATAAAAATGTTTCTACAATTTGTAATTCGTTTAGGTTCACTTTTAAGTTTTGATTAAAATAATTTCTGACCTGTAGATATCTAAAGAAGTCGTCTGAGCCTAAATCATGTTTACTCCTTTCAAAGCTTTGGCATGCCCCCTTGTGGACAAATGAATAATAATTAGTTATACCTTTTGAAATCCAGTTTTTGAATCTATTATCGTACTGATTTGGGATAAAATCTGAATCATATGCACACCATCTTAAAACCTTGGAGGCATTTTCCAAACCGCAAATTTGTATTACTTTTTTCCAAGCAGATATTATTATTTGTAGTATGGGTTCATCTGCCATGTGTATTTTATTCTGCAATTTTATGTCCAATATTAAAGCTGTAACTGGTTTTCCTTTAACTATTGTTCCTTCAACATCTTTCCATCCGGCGGTGTAATCTGGACAACAGAGACATATCAATGGTCTTAATTGAGCTGCACAATAATATTCTCGTAGACAAAGAAGCCCACGACCTTCCTTTTCTTTCTTTAGTTGGAGCGTTTATATTTAACTCTAGTACCTGCTCCGGACCTGCTCTGTCGCCGCCACTGCCTCCCGCGTGGTCGGCCTCCGGACCGGCTCTGTCGCTGCTGCCACTGCCGTCAGCGTTGTTGGCCGCCTGAATTGTTTCCTCGCCGCCGCTGCCTTCTACGTGGCCGGCCTCCGGACCCGTTTCATCTCTGTCGCTGGCCCCCGGGTTGGCCACCTGTACTGCTCGGACTCCTGTGCTGTCGACCCCTGGGTCGGCCTCCTGAACGGTCTCAGTGGACTCTAGTCTGGTTAAGCTCTGGATTTCACACAGGTGGTTGGTTGTTACACTCTGGAAATGGAATGAAGGTGAGTGTTATTAACCCTCTGGGGTCCACCGACACACTGCACCTCCAAATCATATGACTGATTTAAGCTTACACAGCAACAAGGTGTAGCCATGCTGTGTCTCTATTTCAGCCTGTATTGAACGTTCGGATGTCAAAGTATACACCGCTTTTAATATTTTAATTACCGGCCAGTAAATCCAGAGTTATGATAAAATATATATATATATCAGCCATGCTTTTTTCTAAATACTGTCATCACGGTTTTGTGTGTGTTTGTGTGTGTGTGTGTGGGGTGGGGGGGGGGAGCATTTTCTAAGGACAGCGCAGAAACAGTAAAGAAAGAAAAAGACAGCCACCTCTTTCCTATTGGTGGAAAAAAATGTATCATGTTGACCAAAAAAAAAAGAGTCAACACGTGGGATTTGGTTGTTTAGGAAGAGGGGAAAGTTTTGGAAGTGACGGTAATGGCAGCAAGAGCGAGTGTGTGAGAGAGAGTTTTTAGACGCGGGAGATTTGTGGCGTTTAGCGTGGAGTGTATAGTTAGTGTGTTGTGTTGTCTTGTGTAGTTAGTCTGTTGTGTAGTCGTTGTTTTGTTTTGGTGTCAGTGAGGGCACTAATGAATGTCACAAAGGCACATTGCAATGTAAACACTTTCACCAAGTAGAAAACCAATGGAGTGATACACCGCCTGTTGTCAGACCTGCAGGTTTATCCCTGTGGTGTTCTCCTCTGTCTTTTTGTGGAAAAACACTTTTTGTTTTACTGGCACACATAATTTGTGGGACATCTTATTGCGACACCTGATTGTTCTCTCATCAGAATCAGAATCAGAATCAGAAAGGGTTTATTGCCAGATGTTGAGCAGGTTTACAACATTAGGAAATTGCTGCGGTGCTTCAGTGCTTCAGTGCAACATACTGTCATAAAAATATAAAATAAGAATAAGAATTAAAGTGCTAAGTGGATAGATATATACATGATGATATTTAAGTTTTATTAATATTTTTGATTGATTGTACAAAATTAAACAACAGCAGGTGTATTGGCTGCATTTTTAGATAAATAGTTGTATATGGTCACAAAATGTGTGCATATGTTTTCAAAATGTACAATTTATATTTGCATTTCAAGTTATAATATATATATAATTTACTTAACATGTCTGTGGTTTTTTTACAGTAAAAAAAAATACTACTAGGATTTTAAGTTTTTTGTGACTTCAGGAGAGTAATACTAATACAGTATGTCAATGAAAAAACAACTAAATTAAGACACGTGAGGTTGAGCTGGAAAAAAACATGATACCAAACAAGGCAAAGGGGAAAAAACCCCAAAATGAAACAATTTGAAGGTGAAATACAAATGTAAAATCAAAAGGAGTCAAAAATGGCCAGTTATATTTTGGTCCTCAGAGGGTTAATCCAACAAATCATTTTTGTTCATGACAGTGCAGATTTCTGACATTTTGTGTAATTTAAGCATGTAACAATTTGATTTTTTTCTACCAAAAAACTTGGACTTGTGACTTGTATTTGTAAATGAACCGCTCCATGTTGTGTAGCTTTCTGGATTTTATACTTATTGGGCTACATATTTATTTATTATACAGGCTATATAGTACATAGAATCAAAACTCACATGTTTTATATAACTAAAGTGTTTAATTATGTAGGCTACAGAAAATAATTAAGTTACAGACTATATTTATATGAAAAACGTGTATACTTACTGCGTTTGAATCATTTCCACCATATGTAACCACCTGCATATGTGTTTGAAAAAAAGGCTTTATTTTGCCACCCAATTCGATTTCTTTGCCCCCCTCAGAAAATTTCTCTACATCCACCCCTGCGTGTTAGAACAGCGGGTCTCCGGTGTCTGGCAACCGCTCGCCTTTTTCATTCACACGCTCAGGGACAGTGAGCGCAAATATAGTGCTTTTGACAGGAAGTTACTGGCCCTACACCTCGCGACGCGACATTTTTGAGGGTCGTAGCTTTCATAAACCCTTGACATTTGCAATGTCCAAGGTCTCTGACCCGTGGAGCGTGAGCCAACAGCGCCAGTTGGCAGCCATTTCCAAGTTTACGACAGACATTCAGCACGTGGCTGGTAAGTCTAACTGCGTGGCTGACTGTCTGTTGACCGTGCTGGTTTCTCCCGTTTATGTCGGCATAGACTTTGACGCTATGGCCGCTGACCAGCGTGCTAACCCGGACGTCCTTGCCTTTCAGTCTGAGCAAACGGGCCTTGCACTGGAGGACTGACCCATGTGGAACGGTGGGCCTAGCCTGCTTTGCGATGTTTCCACCGACCGTCCACGTCCGGTAGTTCCCCTTTTTGGCGCCTCTTTGTGGCGTTGTTGCATTTTTGACTCAGTAAGTACACGTCCTCTCTCATCCAGGTGTCCGAGCCTCAGTCAAGCTGGTCAGCTCTAGGTTCGTTTGGTCGGCCCCTCGCAAATCGGTGAAAGACTGGGCAGCGGCGTACATCCCATGCCAACGCAGGGAAGCGTTTTGATCAGGTGCATGTGGATCTGGTTGGTCCTCTGCCACAGTCGCAAGGTTTCACGCACCTTTTGACTGTAGTGGACGACCCGGTGGCCCGAGGCAGTACCTCTGGTATCCACTACAGCATCAGCGGTGGCCAGGGCATTTTTGTCAACGTCGGTTTCATGCTTCGTCGTCATGTAAGCAAAATCAAAAATAGTATGGTACCAAAAATTGTTTTTTAGTTTAGCAGAACTTGAAATGTTTGTCCGTAGGTAAACAATTAGTATTGCACACTCAAAAAAAACAAAGTTATTCTTAGTACTGTGTACTTGCAATGACTATGTTGTCCTAACATAGTTATCTTTACGTAAGCTTTACATTTTTTGAGGCAACGAGTTTCCATACATTGTTTAAGTTCAGAGAAATAACTCAGAATAAATAAGTTGCCCTAACTTATTCATCTTAAGTAATTTTTACTTTGTTTTTTGTTAAATTTTTTAAAAGCTGTGGGAACCAATTTGATTTTACAGTGGATCTGAATGAGGGCCTTAGGTTACACACAGCACAGCAGGACACTCGGGAATCTTTCATTGTTTTTTTTGGAACATAGCTGCCACAAGAAAGCAGGATTTTTAGCACCTGAAGAACAGCTGAAAGTGCAGTTATAGGAGTGCCTAGTGTTGAAAGGGAAATGTAAAGTGATGTGCAAAACATGGTGAGTGTACAACTGTAAGGAAAACAAATTGCAGTTGTCCTACTTAAGGTAATCTATATCCATAATAAACCAAAACAATAGGTGTACTTTTTTGTGAGTGACTGACAGACTTTTAATCTTCGACACTAGGCACTGCTGGAAACTTTCTATTTCATCCCTCGATAAAGACAAAGAAGAAGTTGACTTTAATTAGCTGACCCTTATTACTGTAAATACAGACAGAGAATATATGTGGTTAGTTATACTGATATGATGTGGCTTATGTTATTTAGAGTATTCACCCCAAAAAATACACACTCCATTTTCAACAGTTTAGGTGAGGGGTTGGAGGTGTGCTGTACTCAGACTATACTATCCACCCCCAGTGAATTATTTCTTTATTTCTAATCATAAAGATTAAACATTCAAATGTGTTCCAATATATTTAATTGCTTTATTTTATACACAAATGTAAGTTAATCTTGTTTCCCCATTCAGGTGATTGCTGCTCTGCATGTCTGGTTTTTAGTTTGACTTCCCTTGTTTTCTCTCCCCTCATTTGAAGTATTTATTTGATGGAGTCAAACCTCATCTGGTTTCGCCATGAAAGGCCATTCATTTGTTCATGAAAGTTATTTCAATCCACCTCTCCCCTACATCTAAAAATTTAAAAAAAAACAAAAAAAAAAACACGATTATTAAGGCACTGGTAATGGCAGCAGGAAATCATCATGAAATATCTGAACCAACCTACTTGGTGGTCAGTGGTTGGTTGTCCTTGTTTCGCTTGAGAATTTGACAACAAGAGACAGGAGATGGGGTCCATTCAATAAAGCCCCTCAGCAGTACAGTTTGCTTGCTATTGTAACACAACCAGAGAGAGAGAGAGAGAGGACCCTTTCACAGAGGGTCGATCTTTTTGATTGCACTAAGGTAACTGAGAGTATATATAAAAATATTAAACACAATTTCATAACTTAATTTACTACAAGATTAAATAATTAAATTAAGTCAGTGGGCTTTGATCAGTGGTTGTTGATCAATGGTCATGACAGTTTGCATATTAATGATCATAAACTGACCTCCCAGCCCATTGTTCATTCAGTGGTGCTGGTTTCAGTCATTGTTCAAATGTCCTGTTTATAAGGTTGGAAACCTGCAGATGAACAGAATCAACTTTTTGGGATTTACTTACCTGAATGACTGAGCATGCATCAAGACACTGCTATACAAGCTGTACACCGACTACTTTACATCGCATCAAAGTCATATCTTCAGTGCTGTCCCATGAAAAGATACCAGTTATGTGTGTTCCTGTGCTTCCCTCTAGAGAACAGCTACTATAATAACATGGCAAGTGCAGTAACCTGCTAGGCTCTGTAGCGAGGGGGTAAAAGTTAAAACTCTAGGATGAGACTTGTGGATATGAACTTGACTTGTTAAACTGTCATTGCACACAGCCAGAAAAGTTAAAGGGAAAATATCTCTGTATCTTTTAGGTAAATGTTTAGCATCTGAAAGTCTTAAAATAATTTGTCATAAACCTTCAATTTAAATTTGTGAATTTAAAAGGTGGACTTGACTTTATGATTACCATCATTTGTCAGCACAGGATTTAGTCAGCGCACTTCCTGCCATAAATGTCGAGCTTATGGATACATGTAAAAACATAAACCAAAAAAAACCCCATTATTATTATTATACCGTAATCATCCATAATGACCTGGCAATGCAAATTATTTTATTTTTTAGTAGTAAAGGACTCGCTGTAACAGCATATACTTTAATAATGAATTTTTCATTATGAATTCTGACCAAAATCAGACAATGTATGTGAAAATATGGCATTTCTTCACAATCCAAGAAGGATAAAAGTACTGTGGTTATAAATTTTTTTTTTTTTTTTTATAATTTTCGTAATTTATTAGCAAGGTAGTAAAATATTACTCAACAATAACACATATCCATGAAAAACGTTACACACAGTATATTTTAATGCTTGTACTGCTTCAGTTCCTCAGGCAGGGTGGGGCAGCATCAGGGGTGGTGGGGGAGGTGGGCGGAGTTAGCCGGATGAGAGACAGTTGAGTCTGGGATGGGCCAATAGAAGACTTCCTGGCAACTGAGCTACGAAATAAAAATTGGTAATGGTTAACTGACTTGATACAGGAACTAAAAATCTTCACATTCATTCATAGCCTTGGAAATTAGTTTATTGCTCTGTTGTTGGTTTTTTTTTGTTTTGTTTTGTTTTTGTTTTTTTAAAGCAGCTCTCCGTAAACCTAGGAAATTTTACAATTCATCATTTATTCATTTAACCTTAATTAGTAATGATTTCATTAATTTCTTCACAAATACAATTTTAACCATCAGAGAAAAATATTCATAACCATCCCACAGACCTATAGCTATTTACAGCTAACACTAGTTACATTTATTTAGACTCTTTTTCTCCAATTGATCTTTCTGAGTTAACTTCAGTAATTACTTCCTCCAAACCATCAATGTGTCTTTTAGACCCCATTCCTACAAAACTGCTCAAAGAAGTCCTGCCATTAGTTAATGCTTCAATATTAAATCTGATCAACCTATCTCTAATAATCGGCTATGTACCACAGGCCTTCAAGCTGGCTGTAGTTAAACCTTTACTCAAAAAGCATCTCTAGACCCAGCAGTCTTAGCTAATTATAGGCCAATCTCCAACCTTCCTTTATATCAAACATCCTTGAAAGAGTAGTTGTCAAACAGCTAACAGATCATCTGCAGAGGAATGGCTTATTGAAGAGTTTCAGTCAGGTTTCAGAGCTCATCACAGCACAGAAACAGCTTTAGTGAAGGTTACAAATGATCTTCTTATGGCCTCTGACAGTGGACTCATCTCTGTGCTTGTCCTGCTAGACCTCAGTGCAGCGTTCGATACTGTCGACCATAATATCCTATTAGAGCGATTAGAACATGCTGTAGGTATTACAGGTACTGTGCTGCAGTGGTTTGTATCATATCTATCTAATAGACTCCAGTTTGTGCATGTAAATGGAGAGTCCTCTTCACACACTGAGGTTAATTATGGAGTTCCACAGGGTTCAGTGCTAGGACCAATTCTGTTTACATTGTACATGCTTCCCTTAGGCAGCATCATTAGAAGACATAGCATACATTTACACTGCTATGCTGATGACACCCAGCTCTATCTGTCCATGAAGCCAGATAACACACACCAATGAGTTAAACTGCAGGAATGTCTTAAAGACATAAAGACCTGTATGGCCGCTAACTTTCTGCTTCTAAAGTGAGATAAAACTAAAATGATTGTAGTTCACCTTAAAAATCGTATAAACAGGGTGTCTAACCAGACTGTGAGGAAAGTTGTTCTTGACTAATAAATGTCCCTAAATATGCATATTAAACAAATATTTGCTTTCTTCCATTTGCGCATTATCTCTTAAATTCTATCTCAGTGATTAAAAAGGAAAGAACAACAACAACATACATTATTATCAGGTTGTCGTAAAAACTGTGAAAAGCCTGTAGTTGTATCCAAAATGTTGCAGCGCAGAGAGAGCCAACACCAAGTGAGAGCACCTCCCTTTTTCAGAGAGTGGTTGTTGTTTGGGGTGGCTTTACGTCAGGAGTTAGAGGCAGTCATTTACTAGTTAGAATGCTGGTGGTTTGATTCCTGGCTGCCCCAATCTGCATGTCAAATATCCTTGGACAAGATACTAACCCCAAGCTGCTCTACAGTGCATCCATTAGAGCAGTGGTTCCCAAAGTCTGGGAGCACAGCCATTGCAAGGGCGGCGTGGTATGAACAAAAAAAAGAATGCTTGGGCATTGCTTGCATAAGAGACGGGGCAAAGCGGAAGATGAAGCATCGCCAAATACACTTCCAAACCAACTTCTTTCCAAGCCAAAGACTGGAAAATATGATGAAGGATATCTTGCTTTTGGCTTCACCTGCACAACGTTGGTGCCACAGTAGGTATCCCTGGTAGAATTTGTTTCCCCTGTGTCGGGAGCACACGCTGGGCTGTCCACATCATGGACCAACAGATTCCAACAGTTGTTTTGCACAGAGAGGCATTTTTTGAAAAATATCTATTGCATCAATTGATAGCAGTGTTGAATGTTAGTACACGGTAAAAAAAAAAACAACCACATGCAAAATAATGACACCATAAAGATGGTTTGTTTTTCTGTTATTTAAAAGAGGTAGTAGTTTATTTTACTCCAACCTGTAATTTGTTGCAGTTTACTTTTATTAGTTTCATTGTTTACAAAAGGTGTGAGGTGTGAAATAAACTGCAGTGGGATTTTCTTGTAAAACAAAGAGGGGCCTAGCAAAAACCGTTTGGGAACCACTGCAATAGAGGATAAATGCTAGATAGTAAGCACTTGTGAAAAAAGTGCTTGGGTTAAAGAGGCAAGTTGTATGAAGTGCCTTGATTTCTCAGGGAGCAGATTCCTCTGCTTCCATGGCTGTTCCCAGGACCCAGATTCAGTGCTGGAAATTATAATTATCTGCTCTTTACCTTTCTTCCTTGTCCTCCTGCTGCTGTCCATCCACAGAGCTCTCTGTCATGTGATCAGCACTTCTGTTGTCATCAAGTTCTTCCTCCACATTGCTACCCACTGGACATCCCAAAGGCCAGCGCTGCTCCCCACTCTCCTGTTCACTGTGGTCTGTGGGCTCCACAACAATAGAGGGAAGACGCTCCCTCCTATAAACAAAGTCTTCGGGATAATCTGACTCTTCATTCATGTTGGCTTCAGGGAAGATCTGGTCAGGGAACAAATTCATAATGCTCTTAAAAAATGTAAATTGAAAATAAGTAACTGTAAGGACTGAAAGTCATGTGCTCATAAATAATACAATCTTATTTCAGTAGATGACATTCTCAGCCTCCTTAGTTTTTTCAGGTACTGAAATAAATGCCAACTGTTTACAAATTAACAGAATTATTATTATTATTATTATTATTATTATTATTATTATTATTATTATTATTATTATTATAAA
>NW_005187943.1:48669-57059 GCF_000239375.1 Pundamilia nyererei
ATTATTATTATAAAAAGGAATGAAATGAAAACCACAGTGAAGATGCTACTCAGACAAGCTTTGCAGCATCAATTACACGGCTGATATTCTGAAAAGTTGAAATTTTGAAACAAAATAAAGAGAGAAACAGACCTAAATGACTTTGAAGAAGGTTTCATTACACGTGATAGCAATATCAGTGAGCGACTGCTCAATGTGTGTTTCATCAGGCACAGTGACATAAATGGCTGTAACTGTTAAATGGTTTACTTTTGTTAAACCCACTGAATTAAAATGAAAGTCTGGGCTTTAATCACATCTCATGTGGTGGTGTTAACTGTAAAAACTGTCATTAGATCCGGCCTAAAATGTTCCTCTTTGGCAAAGTATATAGTTAGGGCTGGATCAGGTGAGTCCTGAGTCCTGCAATAAGCTGCTGTTTCTTCTCCACTCATGTGTTTATACACCACTCTGCATTTAACCATTAATTATTATTAATCTGCTCTTTTCAACAGGGTGTCCTTTGTCCCATCTTCCTCCCCTCACTCCCAGCCAGTTGAGGTAGTTAGCCACCCCTCCCTGAGCCTGGTTGTGCAGGAGGTTTCTTCTTGTTACGAGGGAGTTTTTCCTTCCCACTGTTGCCAAAGTGCTTGTTTACAGCGGTTCATATGATTGTTGGGATTTTCTCTGCTTGAGCTTGTGTTGAATGTTAATGTGCCTTAACCTCCTAAGACCCGAACTCTTCCACAGCATGGAAGATAGTCTGAGGTACACCTGTGCACTACTCATGATGTCAGATCAGCATCCTGATGTGGCACACCTGTGAGGTGGGATGGATTATCTCAATATGGCAGATGTGCCCACTACCACACATTTGGACTGATTTGTGACCACTGTTTGGGAAGGGATGGTTATATTGTGTATCTGGAATGAATTTTAGGTCTCTACGTCCATCCCATGGGGAATGGGAGCAGTAACAAAGGTGTTGCGTTTATATTTTTGTTGAGTGTACTTTAGCCAATACCTTTGCATCGGCATTAAGCAGAGATAATGGCCTGTAGGAACCACAGGAGGTTGGGTCCTTGTCATTTTTGAGAAGGAGCGCTATGGTTGCTTGTGTGAAAGTAGGTGGTAATGAACCCGTTTCCAAGGATTCGTTAAACACAGACAAAAGCAATGGTGCCAATTTACCAATAAATGTTTTATAAAATTCAATTGGAAACCCATCCGGGCCCGGGGCTTTATTAGACTGCATAACTGTAATAGCTTTTAATACTTCTTCAACACATAATGGGGAGTCCAATTGCCCCGCATCATTAGCACCAATAACAGGGTTTGAAAGATTATGAAGAAATGCATTCATTTTAGCTTTATCCGTGGGAAATTCGGACCTGTACAACAAAGAGTAAAATGTTTTAAAGGTAGAATTAATTTCCAAGGGATCTGTAGTAATATTGTCATAAGAGTGTTTAATACTGGGTATCACACACGAGGAGGCCTGACGTCGTAACTGATGTGCCAACAAGCGGCTAGCCTTGTCACCATATTCGTAATATGAGCCACGACTGCGTAGTAATAAGTGCTCAGCCTCTTTGGTTGACATAAGATCAAATTCTGCTTGCAAATCAAGGCGCTGCTTCAGTAATTCTGGAGAAGGGTTCAGTGTATAACATTGATCAAGGTTACTAATTGCAGCTATAAGTTCTTTAAGCCTGGCATTAATCTTTTTATTAGCACGGACAGAGTAAGAAATTATTTGACCTCTCAGGTAGCATTTAAGAGTCTCCCATAGCAGAGAATATGAAACAGAATCATCCTGATTGAAGGACAAGAACTCCTCAATAGAGCCTGAAATAAATTCACAAAATTCTTTATCCGCCAGAAGGAGAGAGTTAAATCTCCAAAGTGGAGGGCTACGTTTATGGGTAGAAAGCTGAACATTCAATAGCAGAGGAGAATGATCAGATATTACAATACCAGAATAGTCGGAAGAATTAACACATGAATTAAGAGTTCTGTCAATGAAAAAATAATCAATCCTGGAATAAGACTGGTGGACCTGAGAGAAAAACGAACATTTTTTGATTGAAGGGTTGCGAAATCTCCATGGATCAACAAGATCATTCTGTTTCATAAAATCTGAGAATGTTTTAGACATAGATGATGGAGTCAAATTACGAGGACTAGATCGATCCAAAATTGGATCAAAAACACAATTCAGATCACCACCAAGGATCAGCAAATGTGTATTCAGAAAGGGGATGTTACTCAGCAATCTATTAGCGAATTCAGCATCATCAAAATTCGGGGCATATACATTTACCAACAAAACCTTTTTCTGCATTAGGGTACCAGCAACAATGATGTATCTACCATTCCCATCAGCAATAACATCGGTCAAAGAGAATTGAACTTTCTTATTAATGAGAATGGCCACTCCTCTAGCCTTCGAATTAAAATTTGAGTGAAAGACCTGACCTACCCAAGGGCAATATAACCTATAATGATCCTTAATGCGAAGATGAGTCTCCTGTAAAAATGCTATGTCAGAATTTAGACGTTTCAAGTGAGTAAAAACCTTAGATCTCTTAACAGGGTTACCCATAGACAGCATGCATTTTTAATTTCTCTTTGATATTTGGGCTTATTGGGGCCCGATGAATGTAAAAACAAAGAATTACCAGATTTAATTTTTACCTTATCTTTGCTTTTAAGAAAATTGAGAGCCACATATGAGGATATTCGTTTAAAATTTTGATAGAACAGTAGCAGTATATTGTCCTCATAAGTGGATATCAGGCCCATGTAGAGCAAAATTGAGTATTTTAGTCTAAATAACCTAAAATGTGATGTCCACATATGTAGACGCCAAGTCCTAGGAGGTTAAGGTAACTGTTTTTGTGAACTGGCACTATAAAAATAAAACTGAACTGAATAAAAAACCTACCTGATAGGCTTTGCTTCCTCTCCTCTGAACTGGACACTCCTCCATCTGAGATTCAACTTGAGTGAGAATGGTGTTCATACTACACACACACACACACACACGTACACACACACACACACACACACACACACACACGATGTAAGCCAGGGGTGTGATTGCCATTGTTTTACTTCTTTTAGCAACACACTCTGTATTTGGCTTCTAGTAATCTCCTCAGTTCCCGTTCACTTGATAAAGATTTGGTGTTGGTCATCTGAATGCCATCCTCACATTTTGCGCAGGACACAGCCTCCGCAGTGGTGAAACACTCTTCGTGGATAGGGCTTGATCGGGTTACCCTGAACCCTCAGTTAGAGAAAACCTAGGCTGCTGGAGTGTTCCTTCTTTGCTCACATCTGTTTACTCTTTGTGTTTATACATCACTCTGCATTTAATCATTAGTTATTAATAATCTCTGGTTCTCTTCCATAATGTGTCTGTTTTCCTGTCTTCCTCCCCTCACCCCCAACTGCTTGAGGCAGATGACTGCCTCTTCCTGAGGCTGGACTTCTTGCTGTTAAATGGCTTTTCCTTCGCACTGTTGCCAAGTCCTTGCCCAAAGGCGGACCAAGCAGGGAGTCGTTGGGGTTTTCTTCATAGTATTGTAGGGTCTTTACCTTACATTATAAAGCACCTTGGGGCAACTTTTTCTGTGATTTAGCACTGTATAAATAAAACTGAATGGAAATGAATTACTTTCCAGAGTGTGCCTCTCTGAGATATGGTTTTTATTCCTACATGCGTAGCCTCATTGGATGTGAGACATTCCATCATTTCTTTAATCCTGTCACAAATATTTTTGAAACACTTTGGCGACATAAGGTTCAACATTTCTAAATTGGATTTGAAAGAATATCTAACTCAAGGTATAAAAATCAAAGATAAGATATACATGACACATTTATGAAACTGTAGTGTTTATACAAGGTGCTGATGGGCATTAGTAGACTGGACTGAAATGCGTAAGGATGAAATCTGCATGTTAACTATCAGAGACCTCACACTCTCAAAGTCTAGAGATTTCCAACAGGGTTCTAGGAATGTCCAGCTTAGTTCAAGTTTACAGGAAGCAGTGGACTGAGGAATGATTTACAGGGTTTTTGCAGTACAGAAAAATGTCAAGTGTTATATGGTATACTGTAGGTATACGGAGGGAGACAGCTTCTCCTGCTGAGTTAATCTGCAGCTAATTACTAAGTACAAGCTTGATTAATGCCTCAACCCCATGGAGGGGGGAAGGGTACAAGAACATTTGTTTTCACTACTACTAGTTTTCAAATATATGTGCTGTAATTAATATATTTGTAACAGAAAGACCAGACCTACTCATAAAGACTTTTATGGCATATTACATATAAATAAACATACAATAGGTTTCTGTATATGCATTGCCATTCATTTAGGTCTTTTGAAATACTGGTCAGCAATATTTAGTATAGTCACCGTGTAGTTCAACACAGCTCTATTCCACACATTTATTAAATAATTAATTACTTCATTTGTTGCCAGTTCAGACTGCAGTCACCACAAGGCATTTTCTATTATTATTAAGGTAAAGACCAAAAAAAAAAAAAAAAAAAAGGTAAAGACCATAACACACAATTCATATCCTCAAACCTTTAGAAAGTGGGTAGGTGGAAGGTAAGAGTATTTAAATCTTGTAACTTACCTATGTGAGGCAGGAATGCAGCTCATGTTTGGCCCAAAGACTTTGCGCACAAAACTAAAAAGGTATTCCAAGGAAAATGGAAAAACCTACACTAGTTCAGTTAAAAGTTAGTTACTGGGTGCTGTCAGTCACTTTCCTGTCCTTCCTGCTAATCACAGGTTCAGTTTCCTCCTCTGGTTCTCTTCCCTTCATTGTCCAACAGTGTCATGTTTAGTGACGCACGCAGCACTTGGCATACACACTGGTGTGCAAACCTCCTTTCCAATCTGACCGTCTCAGTGTCACCTTTAATTACAAACAAAACCTTGATGTAACATGTGCAGCAACACGTGACTTGGCACGTGCTGATTAACAGGTGAGCTGTCCTGGCAGCACACATTCATCCAGTTAGGGAGATTATTTTACATCATAATTAATGCTACAAGCTTACCTCCATATAGCTTCAAATATGTATTAGTCAGCAGAGTTGTTGATGTCATAGTAATAAAATTCCCAGCTAAGGCTGTGGGAACTACTATTATGAGAACAGAATTTAGTTTAAAATCATAAGAACATGTTTCATGTAATTAAACACATGAAACATGTTGGAATTCATTTGAGATAATGTTTTACTAACACCTTAGTAAATATTAATAAATTATGTGAAGCTCAATCATATCACAGGTGTTTTCAGCACCAGTCCACCGAGGGGGTAGTGCTATTCTGTAACAGTGCTATTGTCTATTTAGTGACTTGCCACTGATTATTCTAATTGAATACTTGAATACTTGTATCTGTATGCTTTTAGCAGTCACCAAGGCCCAAACTATTGAAGGCTATGGCACAGTTATATATAGAGTTTTTCTGCACCCAAGTACATTCTAAAATTTACACACATTCGTTGGGGTTGCACATCTCGCCCACAGATACTTTGGCATTACAGTGCCATATGATGAATTCAATGGTTTGGATAGCCCAGTTCTTTTATCAGCAGTGTTGGTCAAGTTACTTGAAAAAAGTAATCAGTAACTAATTACTGATTACCTCCCCAAAAAAGTAATCCCGTTACTTTACTGATTACTTATTTTCAAAAGTAATTAATTACTTAGTTACTTAGTTACTTTTTAAAAACACGATTTACAACCTGAAGAGGTGATAAAGCGATAGATCTTTCAGCCCAAATGTAATCAAATGGAAAAGTCCCTTTTTAAAACTTGTTTCTCTGACTGGAAGAAATTTGTTTAACATTTAAACCTATTTTCTGCACATTCCAGCACATAAAATAAATTGTTTTTGTGTTTACACTCAGTCTTTCAAATAGATGCAAGTAAAACACAGCAGAAAATAAATAAAGTCAAAGACTAGGGGTCCTTTTACTCTATTTTCACCTGTAAAGCAGGAGTAGGGTAGGCGGAGGTTTACCCTGGTGCAGGTGTGCCGCGGTCAGTGGAAGAATCCACGAGTTTCTCTGTGAGTTTCCCATTACGTCGTAGCTACTCGGTGCTTGCTCGGAAGTTTAGGGGGGTTTTTTCGCTGTAAAAAGAAGTTTTCTTCCCACGCACAACGGACACTAATGTTTTTGTCACTTTTTATGGAATCAAACTCAAAGTAAGGTCAGTACTTCCACGCTTTAAATGCTGCACGCTCATACTCTCTCCGCACTCGATATATGATCCATTGTTGATCTGCACACAGCTGTTGTCACTAACGTCGCACTCGCTTACGTCACTGTCATGATACATTCTCGCAAAAAAAAAATCACGGTTTTAGTAACGCAGTAACACAGCGTTCCTACGGGAAAGTAACAGTAATCTAGTTACCGTTTTTGCAATAGTAATCCCTTACTTTACTCGTTACTTGAAAAAGTAATCAGATTACAGTTACTGCCCATCTCTGCTTATCAGTAGTGAAAATAACCAAACCAAGAAAAACTTAATGAACGTGAACAGTTTAAAAGAGTTTGTAAATGTTTGGGATGAAATGAACAAAATGTAATTTCGAATGAATGCAAACCAAAGAAAATGAAAGGAAGACAAAGCACATGACCGAGAAAATGACAAACATTCTTATGTTAAGTCTATGCAGGTTCTCAGTCATCCAGGTCATGGTAGTCTGCAACTGGACTTTAAGTTTTTTTTAAGATATTTCATCTCAGATTGCCCCAAATAGCTGAAAATGTTAGGATGCCTGGGTCGTTGACCCAGTGTTTTGGGTTTATATATTATTTATCATTTCTATGCTTTGGTTTCTTTGTTAGAGTTATGTCTTATGGTTTGTCTCTGTGTAATCCTTAGTTGCTGTCTCCCCTGTCTGCGACATCCCTGTGTCCAGTCAGTGTCTGTGTCTGTCCTGGTCCCACATCTCTGTTTCCTCTGTTGCAGTGCCTGCGTGTGAGTCTGTGTCTTTAGTTCAGTTTGTGTTATGTTTCCTGTTTTATTTTGAAAGTCAATGTCTGATGTTAATGTATCTGGTTTCGTTTCCCCTTGTCTCGTTAGGCCTGATTTGCACCAGCTGTGTTTCCCTCCTGTTACCCATTCCCTGATTGCTCCCCCTGTGTATTTAAGCCCTGTGTTTCTCTGTGTCCGTGTTGTGATCTACCCTCATTTATGCTGTGTGTTCCGTCTGCCTGCTCATGTAAGTTTATTTTGGATTGTTTTGTTACGTTTTGCCATCCAGCAATAAAAGCTGAGTTTTCAAATACACTTTTGCCTGCCGTGAGCCTGCACTTTGGGTCCTATTCCTGCCTGCACACAGCGACACCTGACAGAAAAAACAGGCTGACACACTGACCGTGGAGCAAATTTTAGAAATACAAAGATATACCAGCAACCCTAGTTGTTTGTTTTCTGGGGCCAGAGTAGGCGACACTGAAGGAAACCTGAAACTGATGGCTAAGGACAAATGTCGATTCTGTCAAATAACAATTCACATTAGTAGTACTCAGTTACATCAACTGGAGGTTGCTTAAAATCAATATTGAATTTATGAATGTAACATTGTTTTTCCAATGTTAGCATTTTCTTTTCTTTCTTCTGCCTGTCCCGTTTGGCTCTTTTGCCATCAGAATTATTGTCTAAAGGTGAAGAAAGATGCCCAACGGATTTACTTTACCAAATTGACCATCCCAGCCTTGCCGTAATGGTCTATTTGATTCACCTTTTATTGTTTATTTTATTTATTTATTTTCACTTGCTAGATACGGGACAGACTTGAATGAGGAAAAGAAAAGGGAGAAAGGAAGAGGGGGGGGAAACAGCGGAGAAGAGGGACGGGGATAAAGGACAAACAAAAAAAAAAACAACTAAATAAGCAGACAAAAAATAAATATATCAATCACCTGGATCACCTGTTGAGAAAGAAAAAATAAAACAAGCAGAAGAAAACGAGAGCAATACAATAAACAACATCACGATGATGATATATGGGAATATAACAGTAAATACTAAATATTAAACATTATTGTGCAGCACATAATATTGACAGCGCACAGTGTGCTTTGAGGTAGGAGCCAAAAAGGGTGTAGTTTGTGTGTGTGAGCACCCGTGTGTACACCTGTGAGCATGGACGCGCTTGTTTTTAAAAGGTTCCTTCATGTAATGATCTGCTAGAGGGTGTGGGGGGGCCACAGCCCCGTCCTCCTGAAGCAGGTATGGAGGAGATCAAGACTCCAGACTCCAGACCCTCAGAACACAAGAGACCAAGGAAGACCAGCAGAGGGGCAGCTGCGCCACTATCCCTGAAAGAGCTGAGGAGAGTCCCAGATGAGGGGTCACTCAG
>NW_005187943.1:66528-74028 GCF_000239375.1 Pundamilia nyererei
TGCCTTCCGCACGGCTGGCCTCCTGACCGGCTCTGTCACCTGTGGCGCCCGCCTGGTCGGCCCCCCGACCGTGTGACCCTTGAACTCTTATGCCCGTGGGCTCTGGGTCGACCTCCTGAACTGCACCGCCACTGCCTCCCGCATGGACAGCCTCCTGATGGGAGATGGCGTGGCCTGTTGGGTTGCCAACCCCCGGGTCGGCCGCCTGAACTCATAAACTGTGGGCTGGTGTGTTGCCGCCCTCCAGGCCGACCCCCTGAGCTATGTTTGGACTGTTGTCACGTGCTCCAGTGTTTTTTGTTGGCTGTTTTTTCTTTCTTGTTCTGCCACGTTATCCCTGCTGTATTTGTACACCTTGTTTTCAGCCATATTAAAGGCTCGCCTTCTGTTAAAGCTCACTCCCGTCTGCTCACTCGTGTTCGCACCTGGGTCCATTACACGCATTCTCCACTCGATCCGTCACAGCGTACCGTGACACTTACAATGCTGGGATTACAGCCATTCCCCAACTCTCTGTGAATGGTACTCATGGCCATTGATCAGTGATTGTTGATCAATGGTCATGAGAATTTGCATAATTATGATGAAGGAACTGACCTCCTTGCCCATTGTTCCTTCAGTGGGCTGGTTTCAGTCATTATGCAAATGTACTGTTTATAAGATTGGGGAAACCTGCAGAGACTGAAGAAGTCACTTGGATGGGTGATGAAACGTTTCTTCCAAAAAAAACCACTATGTCTAGATGAACAGAATCAACCTTTGGAGATTTTCTTACCTGGATGATTGAGCATGCATCAAAATGTTGGGCTCGTTTTCTCAGGTCCCTTCCCCACTCAGACCAGGAGTGACATGTTTAGCCTGATTTCTCCTTAAAGTGCTGCCTGTTTGAGTTGCATCCAAAAAACGAGGTGAGCTTTTTGGACCAATGGGAAACCTCTTGTTAGGAGAGGCAGCATCCATCCCACTTTGGACGGAGCTGCTTTTATTTCTAGGAATCTGGCCAAATTTAATAAACCCTATAAAACATGACCGTCCCGAGTTGGGAGCGAGAAGCTGTCTCTCTCTGGAGCATCTCGTCTGCAAACCCCCAGTTCCCAGACCACAAAAAAACCAACCAAAAATCAGCAGAAAGAAAAAAATAAAAAGAATGAATAATATAATCCTGAGGTGAACCAAAGAATAAAATGGTGAAATGTGGACAATAATCTCTAATGTTAAGCCCCTTTTAGTAAACGATTTAATAAATGATCAGCATATTGATTTATGCTGCCTTACAGAAACCTGGCTACAGCAGGGTTAATATGTTATGAGTTAAGGAAAGGGAAGAATCAGCACTCCCCTCTTCCACTCCAGATCAGGAATCAACTACAGTTTGATTGATTTTAAAATTCATATAGACCCTGAAAATGACAGCCTGAAAAGGGGCATTCATCCTGATATTAGACTCAGTCGGCATGTCTCTTCACATGAAATTTTGCATTTTACGTGTGTAAAAGCCATTACGTTGCCTAAAAATAAGATCAAGATCAATAAGACCTATAATACAATTTTGAATTTAAAGAATACTTCCAATAGTTTAATTTGATGATGTAATTTCGGCTGTAGCTTAGGAGGATTCGGCTGGTGAAGCTGAGGTTTTCCCTAAGGCATTTTTCTGGTGTTTTCCGACCAGCGCCTGGTAGGGATGGGTATCGTTTAGGTTTTATCCGATACTGGTGCCAAATCGGTACTTTTGAAACGGTGCCGGTGCTTAAACGGTGCTCGAACCGGTGCTTAAAGAATGGAGAACACAAACTTTGTCCAAAAACCTCTCATGTTCAGCTGTTTTGTTTTGTTTTTTTTGTAAAAAGATAACAATGTTAGCCTTTTCTGCAGCTATGGGGCATATATGGTATCACTCCTGGCTGGAAGCAGTGCTTAAACAATGGAAAAAAAACACAAACTTCGTCCAAAGACCTCTCATGTTCAGCTGTTTCCCACTTTTTCTTTGGTCATTTTAGCCTTTTTGTCCAGGGTGAAGGGAGTATCTGCCATCAAACAAGAGGACAGCCGCATGTAGCTATGATGATTTTTGCTAGTTCACCTTACATGCATTAATGTAATAACGTGGTTAGCCTACTCAACGTAAATTACACTCGAACAACATTAAGCGGCTCACGCAGAGAAGAACGGCTTCTGCTGCCATCATCATCCTCATCATTTCTGCTACACTGGCAGGGCTAGGGGCCAGGACTCTATTCTTCGTGTTTTTGGGGGATGTTGCTCCGGGTCCGATAACTGGCAACCCACCCAACGTGCACAGTGTGAGGTCTCGCAGCAAGCTATCAAATACGGCGCATTTCTCGGCTTTTAAAAAAAAACCGCTATGCGTCGCCAGGTGTTTCATCGGATTCGAGGTGTTACTTCCTTTGACAGTATCACAGTATCAGCTTAAAGCACTTGTTGCAGGCTGCTGAGTTTGCATATTTTGCTGTGAAGTACAGCCAGACTTTTGACCGCTTCGCCTTGGACATTTTTAATCTGTAGCTCTGCTCTAACTGAACGTACGTACTTGGCCCCGCCTACTATCCTCGGAAACGTAAAATGATTGGCTAGAATCTAAAGTGTATCACAGCTCAGGGGGAAAAAAGCACCGAAATAAAGCACCGAAATGTGCGCTGCTTTTCGGTCTGGTTACTACCGTTTATGTCAGAACCGGTGCCATCATGGCACCGGACACCGGTACCCATCCCTAGCGCCTGGATTGTTCCCAAGATTGTTTGTGTGTCTGTGTTTCCTGGATGCTGTTGATGCCTGCTTGGTGCCCATGGTTGGCTTTGATGATGCTCTTCGGCCTCGTTGCCCATGGTCTCCCAGGCTAAACCTCCACTGTGAACCTTGCCGAAAACTGAGACCGTTGCGTCGGGTTTCTGGACTTGTTGACGCCTGTGCTCCAGCCTGTGCCTGGTGAACACCAGATCACTTTTAACCAAAACTTTTATTTTGTTTAAAATAAACTTCTCCATACTCCAATAGCAGTGTTGGGAAGGTTACCTTTACATGCCCCAAAATGTATTTTGTAACGTATTCCGTTACGTAACTCATTGAGAGTAAGGTATTCTGAATACTTTGGATTACTTAATATACTGTATTATCATGCTTTTTACAACTACATGTACTTTTGCTGTGTGATTTATTACTATTACTGAAGGCTACTTGCCATACCGATACCAACTAGATTTTTAAATCTTAATATAAAATGAGTAACAGTAGGGTGGACATTAGGTACGGCTGCACTTTTTGCAGCGATCTTGTATAGAAAACTATTTGTATATAAAACAGGTCTGCAGCTCCGAACCGTAGTAAAGGGCTAATACGTCGGGTTCCGTGTTGGCCTTGTAGCCGAAAACTAGCTTTACTTTGTTGTCTGGGTCAACTTTGCTAGCAAGAGACAGAGAGAGGCGTTGAAAGGCTGCTCCAACGGAACTTATTGTTTCGGAGGAAAACACGAACACAGTGTACAGTTGAGTCTTAATAGCTTACTTACAACTGGGCCCATGAGGCTACATTCTTTAGGTCTATGCCTGTAACACTCTGCCTATTGCCTCCATATTAGATATTAGATAATTTTTTGAACAATAATTAAAAAAAATATTTCGTCACATCATTATGCGGGCTGCAAGTAGGGGTGACATGGGCCGCGAGATTGAGACACAGGTATTACAGCCTCTTAATGCGTGTTTTGTTTGGGTTTCCACCAGCATGGAATTACCAAAAATAGAAAGAGCATTGCTAACATATGAAACAGGAAAAGACCGCTGTGTAATTCCTTCATTTCAACAAAGGTCGTGTCCAAATTCATGGGCTGCATCCTCCTGAGGACGCATTTGTAGACCAATTACATCACAGCGACACGACGAAGGCCGTCCAAATTTGTAGACTCCTCCGAATGCAGCCGACAAATGTGTCCTCCTTTTCCCCGAATTTGAAGGATGGGTCGGGTGTGTCCTTCGTGGCCCACCATATCCCAGAATTCATAGCGCGGCCCAACCAAACTCCACTTTCCGGCAATGGTGGCTCTACTAAGTTTTAAAGGTTGTGTCCAAATTCATGGGCTGCATCCTCCTGAGGACCCGGCCTTCGCGGTCTACGTGGGCCAGGTCCTCAGAAGGTCGGGTAGGCCCGAAGTAAAAGGCTGGGGAAATTGGACAGTCTAGCCTTCTGATTAGCGTCACCGCTGTCTCGGTGGAGTTTAATAAACTCGGCCGTCTGCTCCTTGCTATCTAAAATATAACAGAACACTGGCGTAAATTCTCGACTGTCTCATACTTCTGTTTAATCAGTTTTCTGTTTGACGTTTATTCAGCTGTGTAAAAACCAAGGAGGAACCCACCCGGGGGATTAATAAAGTTTTATTTTATCTAATCTAATAACTTTAATCTCACCCAAACGGATTTACTCACGAACAAATAAAACACTGAAAAAAGCCCAACAATAACATTTTTAGGTTGTCTAAGTGACTTATATATTACGTTTAACCTGAGTAGTGAAAGTCCGCGGTGATCTAAAAATGATGTGCCGGGAGTTGTGCCGTTCTCGGCGGCTTCAGTGACCCTCGAGCTCCCGGCTAGCTATCGAGCTGGTGGGTAGTGTAAGAAATAAATATATATTTAGTGCTTATTGTTACTTGTTTTAATATAGTTTGCTTCCAGTTTAAGAGAGGGCCAACTTTGAGTATAAACTAGGTCGGAGGCTGACAGGAGACTGCACGCTTTGTGCAGAGAACAGGAAGCGTGGCATACAGAAAGTGAAACTAAGCAGAGTGCACTCCAGATCAAAACTGTGTGTGACATATAGCAGAACTATATATACGCCTTTTGGCTTGCAATGTTTTTAGAACTGTGGGTGCGTGTTCGTGTCTACAGTTCTCCGTTTCCGGAAATGTACAATAAAGATGATTTTTTTTGAGCTTGACCACTGAGTCCAGTCTTTCTTTGTCGGCAAAGGAATTCAGGAAAAAGAACCGGAATTTAATAGTAGCAGACGTCTCCGAAAAGTCAAAGCACTTTCGCAAATATGCAATACCTTGGTAAATCGAGCAGATATTTGATGTTTACACAGCTACTTTCTCGCCTGAAAATATGTTAAAAGTTTATTTTGTGACCCATAAAGATTAGAAGGGGAATTTTAAAACTTAGTAGCGGCCGCCATTATTGGAAACTGGAGTTTGGCTATGAATTCTGGGATGTGACAGGCCACGAAGGACACACCCGACCCATCCTTCAAATTCGGGGGAAAGGAGGACAAATTTGTCGGCTGCATTCGGAGGAGTCTACGAATTTTTACAGCCTTCGGCGCGTCGCTGTGACGTAATCGGTCTGCAAATGCGTCCTCAGGAGGATGCAGCCCATGAATTGACCTATGGTCAAATGAAACAAAAATTGAATTTTTTTGTCACAATTATGTTTCCTTCATTTGGCGAAAAAAGAGAAGCCTTTAACCCAAAGAACACCATCCCCACTGTCAAACATGGTGGTGGGGAACCTAATGCTCTGGGGGTGTTTTCCAGCCAAAGGACCAGGGAACCTATTCACAGTAAATGGGACCATTAAAAGAGCAATGCATGAAGATTCTCAACGACAACATCAGGCAGTCTGCAGAGGAACTTGGCCTTGGGCACCAGTGGATATTTCAGCACGACAATGACCCAAAACACATAGCTGAGGTAGTGAAGAAATGGTTAGGAGACAAAAACATTAACATTTTGCAGTGGCTCAACCAGAGTCCTGACTTGAATCCAACTGAGAATCTGTGGAGGGAGCTAAACATCTGGGTGACGGCAAGAAGACCCTCCAACTTGAAAGATTTGGAGCTCATTGCTAAAGACGAATGGGCAAAAATTCCGGTGGAGACATGCAAAAAGCTGGTCTGTTATTATAGGGAGTGTTTGATTGCTGCAATAACCAATAAAGGCTTATCTATAGGTTACTGTGAAAGGTATGAATAATTCTGGACATAAAACGTTTTGCTCAAATGTCAAAAGCTGAGAATTTTTTTCCCACAATGATGCCTCTTGTACATTGTACATATGCCTGTGTCATTTCTGGTAAAAAGAAAAACACTAGCTGGTTGAATAAAAACAACTTTAAGTCAAAATATGCCAGGGGTATGAATAATTATAGGTTTGACTGTCTCTCTCTCTCTCTCTCACTCATATATACACATATATAATGTATGTGATGTTGAGTGTAAGGTGAGTGTATTTATAAATAAGGAGGAGAAAAGGGAGAAAAGGAAAAGAGAGAGAGGAAAAGAGGCAGGTTGTTTGGAATGTCAAAGAAGGAAAAGTTGGGGACAAGAAAAAAAATCTTGTTAAAGAGAGTACAGACAGACCACTACAGCTCAGGCAGCCAAGGGCAAAAGAGGGATACAAACAGTAGTGACAGATGAACAAACAATTTTAACCCTAACAATACAATTTTTCAACTCCATTGAACTGGATGAGAGGAAACGGCTTCTACTGCATTCCTGAGAGAATGAGTGACAAAAATATGACATGATGAGAACTGAGAAGGATAACAGAGAGACGAGAAGGGTGGGACAGAAGAAAAAATGAAGAGAACTAAAAAAAGATTTTGGACAGTTGACAAAATAAGAGATTTACATTTTCAAAACAAAAGCAAAATCTAGAACTGATTCAGGTCAGCAGTTCCTCTTTGCTCTATCACAAGAGGAAGGACAGGGAATAAAAGCAAACAAGGGCTGGTAATACAAAGAGCTACTAATGCACAAAATGAAAAGAGGAATTGTTTCTGAACAGTTCAGTGCTTTGCTATTACCTTAAACTGTTGCAGTAGGAACTTTGGATTACTTTGAAAAGGGGCAGCTGAAAGACAGCGAGAGGGAGATCCAGACCAAAAAAGGTGTTGAGTCAGAGTTGGAGAAACTGCAGGCTTAACAGACGCACGGCTATGGGAAGAGAAGAAAAAGGAGAGACCCCGACAGACATCCAGGCATCTGACAGACATACAAGCGAGGGAGAGTGTAAGTGACAGTAAACTGAGGGAGGGATAGAGAATATGATAAAAAAGAGGATGTCTGTATGAAAACCGTTGCTCATGTTCTGTGATCAAGCAGAACAGCTAGAAAGGAAAGGCAATTGAGGAGGGGTTTGCAGTAGAATTAGGTCGTGATCTGGAGAAAGCCGTTACTATAGACATAATTTTAAAGAGTCAAACCGGAGAAACTGCAAACTGAAGATTTAAAGTCATGGACACCAGGGCTTCACTACAGCACTAAAACAAACAACCAAGCCCTCACCCCCTGGGAAAAATGTCAGCGGGGCCTGACCTAGGTGCATCTGATCTGGCAGAGGGCCACCGGACCACAGGACCTGTTGGACTCCAAACACTGTTGGATCTACTGGTTGGCGTCTATCAGGAATTCTACTCTTCACCCTTTGCAAGGGAGAAGTATGTCTCTGGTTTTCTCCAGTGGGGTGAGTTCTTGCCTCTTGTTTTA
>NW_005187943.1:75878-81190 GCF_000239375.1 Pundamilia nyererei
ACATATATACATATATATACATATATACATATATATACATATACATACATATATATATACACATGTACACATATATATATATATATACATACATATATATACATATATACACACACACAGACACACATTAACAAACCACATCAAACCAAGTTCTACAAAAGGAAAGTGTGTTTTCATAGTCCTTATGTGCCATCTCTTTTTCTGTCTGGTTTGCTTATGGTGTCTTACCTCCCTACATGGCTACCTAAACAGAAGATGTCATTGATGGGTACCAAGCCAGTGTCAATATTTACAGGAACGAGCCATGACTCCATTACTGCATTTTCTTTTCTTTTCTCTTTGTTGTATACTCTTAAAATGCTATCTTAACAGCACTGGTCAACAGAAGTTTTGGTAGCAAAAACCATTTCAGTAGCAAATGCAAAATCCAATATAAAAATAAAAACATATGTTGGTGGCACTTTCTATTACAGCTCCAAAAAATAGAAAAAGCTTGGTGTCAACCATGGTGGCCAAGCTGTCATCCCTGTTAGAGAACACCTTCCACCCCATGCAGGTCTTTTTGACAGCACTGAGCAACTCCTTCAGCGACAGGCTGTGGCAACCAGTGTGTCAGGGAGGGATTTAGGAGCTTGTTCCTTCCAATTGCTTCTTTACAATGACCCACAGCAGTACAATTACTGTATCTTTGTATCTCTCACACACATACACATGATATTCTAATAACATCAGTGTCTGTTATTACTGTAGAATACTGTCACTTTTTGTTTAATATATTTAACGCCTGTTATGTCCCGGTGTAGGGGTACCGGAACGCAACATAAGGGTTAAAAGCAAAGTGACAACGCCCTGGTTCCCAAAACCATACACAGAAACCGATTTACAAGTTAAAGGTGGTTTATTTTGTCTAAACTGAAGCTTAACTCTAGGGAGAACAAACAAAACAAGCTTATTCAGAAATGGAGGTGCTATCTAAACCCTAGGTGAAACAAAAACCAAACAAAAGTCAAGCGCTACTCCTAACTGAATAAGTAAGGAGAAAACATTACAGACAATAGTAAGGCAGTTCACCCCATCTGCTTCTGCACCCATTTACACGTGAAAAGTAATCTATTTACAAAGCTCAACAGTCCTTAGCAAAACATGTGCACAAAAGTCACAGAGTTTGGAGGCCAAGGACAGATCTGCTGCTGCTGTCAGTTGCTGTCCCGAGACAACTGCTGGAGAGGGTTTTTCAAAACAGCCACTTGATCAGGAAGCCAATCAGCAGCCGTCAGCTCTGGAATGACCTGTAGACTTTTAAACACAGAACAAAAAAAGACAGCCACCGGGATCCGAATTATGGCCCGGACCGTAACACACCTTTAACAGAAAGTGTGGAAACCAGTGCAGTTAGACACATTCCTCAGGCTAAGGCAGTATGCTGCACAGTTTGGAGCTTGTTGTCAAGTGTATCAACTCTAGTCCAATGGACTGCTTTCAAACATATCCTGTTCAAAACATAACGCATTTGCATTTATATAGCACTTTCCTAGTCTTAAAAATCACCTTGAGTGATTTTAGACCACAAGTCACAAGTTACATCCTTTTCCTTCTGGGTCAATTAAATGTTTTATCCAGTTGGGAGAGAGACATTTTTTCAGAGCCTTGGCGGTTATTAGCCTTGATAGAACTAGGTTATTTATTAGGTCATGTGCAGTGACTGTCCAAGGATCAGTGATGTGGATGACATGAAAATAACCTCTGAAAATAACAATCTCATTATATAAAATAAAAAGCATCAAAGCACCACAGGACTCTATATATTACTTTTAGTCTACTAACCCAGAGAATTGGCTTGTTGTTTTTTTAAATGTTTGTTGCTTTTTTAAATTAAATATGAGGGTGACTTTTCACACTTTTGTGAAGTAACTTTGCAATACGTTGTATATCTAAAACTGTTCTTTCTTCATCTAAAAAGTTTACGCTGTACGTCTGTGTCACCCATATTCCTCTCTGGACCTGAGAATGAAACAAAAAATAATGGACTGGAAAACTTCCCTCTATTCATAAACGATAGCTGCTATTTTTAGTTGTAAAGACTGAGTCCAAATCTGACAGTTGCTATGCTGAAGAGGAACTCCATTTATGGAAAACAGAACAATGTTATGCTTAACAGCAAGGACACAGAACAGGGAGCAGTATGCATACTCACAGGTTATAAGAGGCATCTGTGTTTTTTGGGAACCAGTTGGCCACATCTAAAAAAGAAAGGAATGCAAATTTCACTTTTAGGGATATCTCCATTCACATATGTAAAAAGTGTACATACCTGATAGTATTCTGCTTAAGAATATTTGACTTGGGTCCAACTGGAATGGAATGGACTGTCAATTACATAGGAGTTTTCTAGTTCTACTAACTACTCCAAGCCACGTTACAAGCAAACATTCACGCATATTTATGCACCACTTTATTTACACAGAGCCTTATTGTGGCACTCAGGTGTGTACCACCCTATGAGTGCCATACATGCTAAGAATCAACAAATCAACCCAAGATGCAGATTATTGAGCTGTGAAAACAAGCCAGAGTATATGCAGGTCACTGTATGCTAGCACAAGGAGAATATGAAAATTTCACACAGAACAGTCTCAGCCAACTTAAACCCAGAGTTGTCTTACTGTGATAAGACCCCTGAACCAAACTGCTGACCACATGTCCATCTATTAACTTGTGTTTTTTGTTTGTTTGATTTATAACAGTTAGGTATGTTTAACTCCATCTTATGCTGTAGAAAGCAATTTGGTGGCATTATTTGTGTCCACTTGTCCTAGTACATCGAAAGGTTTTGAAAAGTTAGTGCTGAATTCTATGAATTTTCTTTTCTTTTAGACTTTGGTCTTGAATCACCACAGATCATCTCACAAACAGGGACTCCACAAGGGACTGTCCTGGCTCCATTAGATTTCACATTGTAAATATACAGCAGACTTCAAATACAAATTTGAGACCTACCCCATTCAGAAATACTTGGATGACACTTCCATTGTGGTGTGTATCAGGAATGGACTGGGAAGCTTTCAAAAACTTTCAGCAACTGAAGTCACAAAAACAACCTTATATCTAAAGTCTCTAACACGAAGGACATGATAGTAGATTTCTGAAGATTCAGGCTTCCTGCTGTCAAGGTTTTTAGGGTGGGCATAGAGATGGTAACAAAATATAAATATTTAGATTTATATCTAGACAACAAACTAGACTGGTCCCTGGATACAGACAAACTATACAAAAGGGGAAAAATCACCTCTTTTTGTTAAGGAAACTAAGATCACTTGACATCTCTAGTAAACTCCTGCAGGTGCTGTTCTGTCAGCCTGTGGTGACAAGTGTGCTGTTCTATGCCGTTTGGAGAGGAAGGATCAGAAAAGGCATGCAAAGAGACTGGACAAACTAGTGAGAAAAGTTGGCTCTGTAATTGGAGTCATACTGGACACACTGGGGAAGGTGTTGGAGAGATGCAATCTAAATATGTTAGAAGCCATCCTGAATAACCCTGATCACGAATATCTTTATGGAACAAAAACATCCCATCATTACAAGAAGACTCTACTCTCTATAACGTAAAACAGACAGAGGCAGAAAATAATTTGCCCCCACATATTTTTAACTCAAATACATATAGCAGATGAGCTATGTCAGACATGAATTTCCCATTTGAATCAGTAATTATTGTTATTCAGGTCATTCACAAGAAAAGAAAAAGAAATCCATTCTGGGTTTTTATCAGTTAATTAGTTCATTTCCCATCAGTCAAAACAAAACAAAGCAAAAAAAAAAAAAAAAAAAAAAAAAATCACACACACAAAAACTCTACGCCAACCAGGAAGCAAAACAAGTATGAATCCCACCCAGTACTCCATAATTCTGTCATGGTCTGCAGAAGCAGACTGTGAAGGAGGACCCAAGTGCAGACACGGAAGGAGACAGAAATGAGTTTAAACAAAAGGAGAGCCATTCATTATGGCTGATTAAACATAAAATACAAAACGAGGTAAAAAGAGGGAATGTTAGGGTGTCTGGGTCGTCAACCCAGAGTTTTCAGTTTTACAATATTATTGAACTTTGATTTTGCCATTATTTATCATTTCTAGTCTTTTGGTTTCTTTGTTAGAGTTGTCTGCCTTCTGGTTTCAGTCTCTGTGTTCAATGGTTGCTCTGTCTCCCCTGTCAGCTGTATCCCCTTGTCAATTCCATCTTTCTGTGTTATGTTTCCTGTTTTACTTTGAAAGTCCGTGTCTCATGTTAATGTGTCTGTGTTTGCTTCCCTTGTCTCATTAGTCCTGATTTGTCCCAGCTGTGTTTCCCTCCAGTATCCCATTCCCTGATTGCTCTCTCTGTGTATTTAAGCCCTGTGTTTTCTTTTGTCTGTGTCACGATCTCCTTCATCCCACACTGCATGCGAGAAACTACAATGAGGAAACATGAACATGACCATTGATTACCATTCAAATATCTCAGTTAATACATAAAGATTACCACAAAGCAAGAAAGCACGAGACAAGGCTAATCAAAAGGTATTGGCTGAAGAATATGCTTATTACGCCAACCCTTTTAACAACAGATCTTTTTAAGCATGCAGCTCATGTACATAGGGCTCGAAGCAAAGAATGAAGCAAAACAAACAAACAAACAAACAAACAAACAAAAAACTTTCCACCTCACATGAGTAACTACATTAAATTAAATTTCATAAAAATAATCAATGCAAAACAATCAAGAGTTACAGTATTATTATTTTTGCTCTTTTCATTCTTGATTTATATATTTTTCTAATACTCTATTTTTACACGTTTTTAAACAAGGAAAATGAACTCCACCTTTTTAAATCACTGTCATAACTATTCCACAAGTTAACTCCTCTAACAGAAACACATCTCTGCTTTATGTTTGTCCTTATCTTGTTTTGTTTTGTGTTTTCTTTTAAACAAATCTGATCCCCTTAAGTCGTATTGAAACTCTGACTTCAAACAGCTTCTGAGTACTTGTCATGAAACGCCGTGTGGCAGGCAGGAGATGAGGACTCAAAGTGCAGGACTCACAGACTCAAGGGATGAACTCAAAACCACAGCCTTATTTGCTGGGCCCTGTTTCAGGAAGCCGGTTTAGTGGAAAAACTGAGTAAGTATACCCTGAGTTAACGAGAAAACTGGGTTTTCGGTTTCATAAAGCGAGTTCAGATGAAGCCTCAGTGAGTCACTATGACGACACACTCCGTGAAGCTAACCTGCCCCCTAGCAGGTTTACTACAACTAACCCTGACTGTCTCCGCC
>NW_005187943.1:83425-85127 GCF_000239375.1 Pundamilia nyererei
AAATACATTGACTGCGCCTTCTTTCCCTCAGTCTCCATGGTGACTCGCTTAATCTGTGCTCCGCTTATCAGGGCTTTATGTATCCTCGTCCGCGCGCTTCACTTGGGGTTAAAGCAACTCCGCGTTGACTGAACTACTTGTTATCAGCCTTTCTGAAACCGAATATTCCGAGTTGGACAGTTCGGGGTTACTCAACCCTGCGTATCGTTTTTCACTCTGAGTTTTCCAAACCGGCTTCCTGAAACAGGGCCCTGGTCACAGAAAAATGGGCATACAAAGTAAACTAAACTGGGAAACAAACTAAAACACACAGGGAGATCCACACAGCAAGAGGGACAACACGACACTGACTCAGAGAAACACAGGGTTTAAATACACTGGGAAGTAACGAGGGGAATGAGACACAGAAGGAGGGCACAGCTGGGAGAAATCAGGACTGACGAGACAAGCAAAGCAGGACGCATTCACATAAGACACGCCCATCAAAGTAAAACAGGAAGTATCACACAGAGACGCGAACTTGACACGGTGGAGACAGCAACTAAGAAACACAGAGACATAAACCATAAGGCAGAGGACTTGAAGAACCAAAATACACAGAGGGAAACTCAAACAGGCAGACACAGACTTACACAGAACAGAGGGGACACAGAAACATGAAGGGCAAGGGATTGAAACTAGAAACCATAGAATAACTCACACAAGTACAATAATACAAAAATCACAAAGAACTAAACATGCTGGGTCAGGAGACCCAGGACCCTGACAGTACTATGGCAAAGCAAGTTATTTTGTGCTTTATACATTATCTGTGCCATTTTATATTCAACTAAATCATAACATTTCAGGGTATTCAGAACAAAATGTTATTTGTTTCTATATAGTTTGATTCATTTATAATTCTTATAGCTCTTTTTTTGTAACTTGAAAATAGGAAGAGTATTTGTTTTATATGCATTACCACATATCTCTAGACAGTAAGTCATATATGGAAGCAACAGAGAACAATAAAGTGTGTATAAGGATTTCTTGTTCAGGACAGTTCAGTTTTGTAGAGAATGGTTTTTGACATTTTTGTTTTCACATGGTTTATATGAGACTTCCAGCTCAGCTTATCATCAATTATCGCTCCAATAAATTTATTTTCATATACTCTTTCAATTTCAATTCCATTAACCCCGATATTTGCCAAAAATAATAAATTTTGTTTTCTTTCTATTTAACGATAACTTATTTATATCAAACCAGTTTTTTAATATATTTAACTCCTTTTCCACTGTAGTCAGAAGCTGTTCTAGGTTTTTACCTAAGCAATACAGAGTGGAATCATCAGAAAATAATACACATTTTAACAGTTTGGAAACACTACATAAATCATTTATATATAATATGAATAATTTAGGTCCCAGCACAGAGCCCTGAGGAACACCACAAGTTACCTTCAACTTCTTAGATTTTACATTATTGATTTCTGTCATCCAGGTAACTTTTCATCCGCTTGTATGCCATCCCTCTTATACCATATCTCTCTAGTTTATTCATTATTATAGAATGACCAATTGTATCAAACGTCTTTTTTAGATTAGATTAGATTAGATAGAACTTTATTAATCCCTCGGGTGGGTTCCTCTTGGAAATTCGATTTCCAAAAAAGCACAGCACCGACAGAAGTTACAGAGTTACAGAATATTATATATATATA
>NW_005187943.1:85629-97674 GCF_000239375.1 Pundamilia nyererei
CTGGCATTGTCCATAATGTCCATCAGTTTCTTTAGTGTCCTTTTCTCTGCCACTGTCACCAGAGTGTCCAGCTTCATGCCGACCACAGAGCTAGCCCTCCTGATCAGTTTCTCCAGTTTCTTTAAGTCTATAAAAACACCAACAGTATATTCCTTATTATCTATTGTAGTAGATATCCCTTCTACAAGTTCCATCACTGCCATCGAAGTGGACCTTTTCGCTCTAAAGCCATATTGGTTATCACTTCGGAGATTATGCTTCTCAATATATTTATCAAGTGTATTAACAAATAACTTCTCTAAAATTTTTGAACCTGAACAGAATCATGAAATCTTTAACCTTACATGACATAGAGGGAAGCAACACAGATGACCTAACAAAGATGGAATGAAAACACACTGACTAAATACTCACAGGAATTGATCAGGGGAAGTGGAAACACATGGAGAAACAGCTGACTGGAATGAACATAATGAACCCACAGGGGAAGTAAAACAAAACACGTTGAACATGGAAACACACAACTCTTCAAGCTTCGCCATGATCCTATCTTTCGGGTTAGGTTCAGGTCATTGATAAAGGAGGTGGCTGACATCCAGAAGTCCTACCAGTGGCTGGACAAAGCTGGACTGAAAGATACGACAAAGACACTAATCATGGCAGCACAGGAACAAGCTCTGAGCACAAGATTCATAAAGGCTGGGGTCTATCACACCAGGCAAAACCCCAGGTGCAGGCTTTGTAAAGATGCCCTGAGAAAATCCAGCACTAAACAGCAGGGTGCAAGATGCTAGTGGGCAGGGCATACATGGAACGCCATAACTAAGTAGCTGGCATAGTGTACAGAAACATCTGTGCCGAGTATGACCCGGGAGTCCTGAGGTCAAAATGGGAGACACACCCTAGGGTGGTGCAGAATGACCGAGTTAAGATCCTGTGGCACTTCCAGATACAGATGGACAAACTGTTGATGGCTAACCAACCGGACATAGTGCCGGTAGACTGTAGTGATAGATGTAGTGATACCGAATGACAGCAACATCAAGAAGAAAGGAACACAAGAAGGGCTCAGAGAAGTGCTGAAAAAAAGTGGAGGGTGAAGGTAACGGTGGTCCCAGTGGTAATCAGAGGACTCGGTGCAGTGACTCCCAAGCTAGGAGAGTGGCTCAAGATTCCAGGAATGACATCCGAGATCTTTGTCCAGAAGAGTGCAGTCCTAGGAACAGTTAAGATACTGCGCAGGACCCTCAAGCTCCCAGGCCTCTGGTAGATGACCCGAGCTTGAAGGATAGACCGCGTGCAGGGGTGAGAGGGGAATATTTTTAATATATTTTTTTTAATTGTTACATCACGGTCTACTGGTACAGAAGTGCAACATAAGGGTTAAAAGGAAGGTGACCCAGCCCCGGTCCCCAAAGCCAACCCAGGTTCAGCCCTGGATTTACCTGGATTTGGGGCCGGTGTCCTGCAGGTTTTAGATGTGTCCTTAATCCAACACAGCTGATTTAAATGGCTAAATTACCTGCTCAACATGTCTTGAACTTCTTCTCTACTTTTTCCACTCCTTAATCATCCACTCCACGGACAAAGCTATTGAACTGCGTACATTTTCTGTTAAGCATTCTGAATTTGGTTTTGGCTTGCTATAAATTGGCCTCAAACCACACTATAGCAGAAGAAAAGGAGGATGAGGCACCAAAGTTAAAAATGGCGGCCACTTCCTCACTTTTGGAGCAGCACAGGAAGGCATTGGTGAGTGATTTCAAAACATCTTTCAGCCTACTGGAGTCAAAGTTTGACGAAGTCCGGTCTGCAGTGAAAGATCATGGTCAATGACTCAGATGTTTAGAAACTATTTAAGTCAGTGGGTTAGGGAGCTCCACAATGTTTGTTCCAACCTCAGCAAGTCTAATACTAAACTTTTGGCTAAAGTAATGGACTTAGAAAGAAAGAAATAGATGTCAAAACCTGCGTATTCTGGGACTTGAAGGCATTGAAGGTTCGTTCCACAGAATTCTTTGTGGACCTGCTTAGTGAGGTCTTCAGGAAAGACAGGATCGGCTGGAGATTGCCAGATTTCAGATTACCCTGAAAGCCTGTTTATCTGGTCATTACGTTTATCTGATCATTACGGAGGGCTGAGGGACAGCCCTGTGAGTAGATTTTTCTGATTTTCTCCTACTCTTGGGATATGCAAGGACTTTTGTTCATGTTTCAGCATTACAGATTCATCTTCTTTTCTCTTCTCTCCTACGATTTACAAGCAGGTACACCATACTTATTCTAGGATTGATTATTTTCTCAGATAATCGGTTGTCTTCGTGGGTCCAATCCCGTGAATACCAGAGGATAGTAATATCATACCATAAAATGTGTTATCAAAGACTTTTCCTGATGTTCCTCAATCCAGACGACACTGGCATTTTAATTCAACTGTACGGCAGATGACAACCTCCTAGAATTCATTTAGGAACAAATAAGCTCGTTTTTACAAATAAATACCACAGGAGAAAGTCTAAGGAGCTTGGAAAGAAAAGCGTCTGGACTTCTTGAACTTTCTTGCAGACATTTCATCTGAGAAGCTTCTTCAGTTCTAAGAGCAATTGGTGGAGAGTCCCAGATTTTGAGCCCTATGGGAGTGTCCCCAAGAGGGTCACGGACCCCCTATTGATCCTCAACCTAGTCACACGAGCCAAGCTGTGAACGCGAATGTGGGTCACAATCAGCCAAGGTTTCGGGTGAACCCACTGTGAAACCTAGCTCCACCCTATCATGTGATTTACTGAGGCCAACAGGCCCAGGATGTGTGGGCATTAAGGCACCTGGGAAGAGATCTCAAAACTGGATTATAGATGGCAGACAGTTTGGTGTTGTAAAGAAGTCCAGACGCTTCTTTCTTTAGCTCCTTAGACTATGAAGACCTGGATGACTGAGAACCTTCACAGACACCACAGGAGTAACTTATAGCCTAATAATTTGGGATACACTGAAAACCTTCCTCAGGGGTCAAACTATTTCCTAAACAGCAAATATAAAAAAAGGCCCGTATATAATCACTTACTTTAGTTAGCCAAATTAAAGAAATAGATCTGCTCTGCGCTACAGTAAAAAACCCAGACTTATACAACAAGCGCGTGGAACTTCAGACTAAATTTGATCTCCTTTAAACACACTAAATTGATGGTCAGCTTCTGAGGAGTAAGAGTTTGTTTCATATTCATAGCGACAAATCAGGTAAGACGCTAGCTAACCAGTTAAGGGGCTTTCAGGCAAAACAACATATCACAAAAGTCAGAATGAATAATGGTAATATCACCTTGGATTTTTCCAAAATTAATGATATGTTTAAGACTTTTTACTCTCAACTTTACACCTCTGAACTCCCACAGGAAAGCACTTTAATGGATAACTTTTTAACGCTTTGAACATTCCTACGCTTTCCTCTGATAGTAAAAATAGATTATACAAACCCATAATGCAAGAGGAGCTGAGCGCAGCTAATTCCTCACTGCAGTGTGGAAAATCACCTGGACCTGATGGATTTCCCATAGAATTTTTCAAAGCATTTTCATCATTGCTTTCACCTCAATTATGTCTAATGTGCATGAATCGGAGCGGATTCATGCACGTGTTGTAAACTTCCGCCATCCTATTTCAAGGCAAGTATCACTCTTGTCCCAAGAGGAATGTCCAGTGGAATGTTCGTCCTACAGGCCAATCTCTACATTAAATGTCGATGGTAATATTTTGGCTAAATTTTTGGCACGCAGGCTGGAAAATAATTTCCCATCCATTATATCAAAAGATCAAACTGGTTTCATTAAGAATCTTTACTCTTATTTCAATATCTGTTGTCTATTAGATATATTATACACCCGTTCCGGTCAGAATCCTGAGTGCATTCTTTGCTTAGATGGGAAGAAGGCATTCAATCAGGCTGCTGCCAATATTTATTCCCAAATCCTTTGATTCTTTAAATTCAGTTATATCATCTTATATATGGAGAGGTAAACACCCCCAGTTGAATAAAGCTCTTCATCAAAAGTCTTGGACTAATGGAGGCCTGGCACTGCCTAACTTCCGGTATTACTATTGGGCAGCAAATACGTGCTTTTATTTGGGTCTATTTCCAAAAGAAAGATAATTGCCCTTCCTGGGTGTCCATGGAGTTGAACTTGGCTACAGATTCATCTATTCTGGCTCTGATTGGATTTTCACCCACCCTACCCCCAAACAAGAGCAACTGATAATCCAGTTGTCTGGCTCACGGTGAGGGTGTGGGCTCAGATGAGGAGGCATTTAGGCTTAAAAAAATTAAACATCTTAAAATATGTATCTCCCACTGTGATAAACCATGGCAGACCCGAAGACATTTTCAAGCTTTTCAGGATGCTTTATTGAGGCACACGGTTGCTGAATACACACATGAATGGCTGCAGTATCCCAGCTGTCAGCCGACACATCCACAACACAACAACTCAGACTGTGCAAAGCCTTTTCATCTCACCTACAGCAGCACTGCAGACCACGCCCCGCCATATACCCCCATTGCCCGACAGGCCGGCAAGCCATCTAGCCGAACCTACTGTTCCCCCCGCCCAGACCGTTGGTGCTCCTGGGCCCTGGTGAGGGACAGGGATGTGACCACTCTGGCGGTCGCCCACATATCCAGCAGCGCCAGTGACAATGTGGATCCAGGGGACGCCCTGCGTACCCAGCGGCAGCCCTGGAACTGGTCCAGGGGGCCAAGCAGCGACAGCGCAGTAGTGGCAGGTTCCTCCTGCGCTCTCCATGAGCTGACCTCCGGCTCTTGCTGAGCAGGTGGTTGAGCTGGTGGCGAGCCCAGGAGATGCTCCGCGGCCCTCCTCCAGGGAGCAGGAACGGGCACAGATCCCTGCCGGGCATAAGCTGCTACCACTTGATGAGTAGGGATGGGTGCGGCGGCCGGCTATGTCCTGGCTTGTCGCATCCTGGGGCCTGACATGGTCGTCAGAACAGCCTGGACCTCCTCCACGCCAACGCTGTCGGGGAATGCCGGTGAGAGTGAGAGTGCCAGATTCTTCATTACCTGTAGATGCTGCTGGGTCCAGTCTTACAGCTCTTCTGTGCTGGCCATTTTGGCCACCATTCAGGCCAACTCCTCCCCTTGGCGGCCAGTTTGTGGGTCTGCCGTACCCCCCATCCTGGGTTTCGGCACCACTGTGATAAAACAAGGCAGACCCAAAGATATTTTCAAGCTTTTCAACATGCTTTATTGAGGCACATGGTTGCTAATTACACACATGAATGGCTGCAGCATCCCAGCTGCCAGGCGACACATCCACAACACAACTACTCAGACTGTGCAAGGCGTGATAGCAGATGCCACGCAGGTGCATCCATCTCACCTGCAGCAGCATTGCAGACCATGCCCCACCACACCCATATACACATTTTTTCAAATATCTGCAGATCAGACATTTTCTCAGACATTCTCAGACACTAAATTTTCCAATAGCAGCAGCTGCAATGTCAGGGATATGCACCTTAATGTACAGGGTGGGCCATTTATACGGATACAGCGTAATAACATGGGAATGGTTGGTGATATTAAAGTCCTGTTTGTGGCACATTAGTATATGTGAGGGGGCAAACTCCTCAAGATGGGTGGTGACCATGGTGGCCATTTAGAAGTCGGCCATCTTGGATACAACTTTTGTTTTTTCAATAGGAAGAGGGCCATGTGACACATCAAACTTATTGGTATTGGTATTTTTTTTTTTCGCCTATCCCGTTTGGCTCTATTGCCATCAGAATTACTGTCTAAAGGCAAAGAAAGATGCCCAACGGATTTACTTTACCAAATGGACCATTGCAGCCTTGCCGTATTGGTCTATTTGATTCACCTTTGCTTTTATTGTTTATTTTATTTTATTTTCACTTGCTAAACACGGGACAGACTTGACTGGGGAAAAGAAAAGGGAGAAAGAAAGAGGGAAAGAAAAACAGCGGGGAAGAGGAACGGTGATAAAGGGGCAAAAAACAAAAACCAACAAAACAAACAGACAAAAATACATATATCAATCACCTGGATCACCTGTTGAGAAAGAAAAAAAGAGAAAACAAGCAAAAAAAAAAGAGAGCAATATAATAAACAACATCATCGCGATGATCTATGGGAATGTAACAGTAAATACTAAATATTAAACATTATTGTGCAGCACGTAAGATCGACAGTGCACAGTGTGCTTTGAGGTAGGAGCCAAAGAGGGTGTAGTTTGTGTCTGTGAGCACCCGTGTGTACACCTGTGAGCATGAGCGCACTTGTATTTAAAAGGTTCCTTCATGTAATGATCTGCTAGAGGGTGTGGGGGAACCATAGCCCCGTCCTCCAGGGCATGAAGCAGGTATGGAGGAGATCCAGGCTTCAGACATCCAGAGCCCCTCAGAGCACAAGAGACCAAGGAAGACCAACGGAGGGGCAACCGTGCCACTATCCCAGAAAGAGCTGAGGAGAGTCCCAGATGAGGGGTCACTCAGCAGCCGTGGAGCAGCTGTGCCAGAGTGACCAAGCCCGAGGCCAAGGGCACCCCACCCCCCGAAGGGGCCCGAGCGAGCCCCAGGCTCCAGGCCCCAACAAGCAGCCACCAGGAGTGAGACGGTGCGTACCTGGACGCCCATCCCCGGACACAGAGAACCACCAGTGCACCAATGTGTGGGGGCATCTGCCACTGGCACGTGGAGTGGTGGGGGGAGATAGGTCTCCATACCTTCGAGGGCCTGAGATGTCCCTAGAGAGGTGACGTCTGATACCCGAACTGACATATAGACACAAACATACAGGCACACACAGATACAAACATCCATTCCCACCCTCATACTCTCATATGCAATTACTCAGCACTCACCCAACGTGGAGAAAGATATAAATAGACACTGTACACACAATCACACTCCCAAAGCGTACTCTAAGCCCCAGATCTAGGTACCCTTGTCCCTGGAGGGGGAAACTGCACCCAGACCCTGGTAGTGTTACCCTCTTCCCTGGGGTGGAGAGACACAGACCGCCCCAACTCCACAGCAGCAGGGAGGCCCCACATTCCAGACCCCAATTGGATGGCCGACTCCTCCTTCCAGCTCCCCCGCCCCAACAGGCAACAGAGAACGGGGGGGTGTGAAGACTCCAAACCTCCCTCCGTCCGCTCATAAGTAGTGTTGATGCATGTGTGTTCCAGGAGGGCATGGAGCTACCTGCCAGAGAGCAGCAGGTAAGTGCATAGCCCCTCCTGATAGCCCTCAATGTATATGTGTATTTAAAATTGAGAGGTGGGCAACGACGCCAGGGGTGAGGTTGTACACCCTGATGGTCATCCGGATGCTGTGTAGCGTGCCCACCCCCAAGGTTTCGGAAATGTCCTAATCTAGAAAAATACTGGAGAGACACATTTCAAACTTTGGCACTAATTCTTGGATAGCATGTGGGTCCTAATCCATTAGCTACATTTTTTGGCACCACTGGAGAGACTGATGCACAGTTGATCTTGTCACAGTGTCACACACCGTCTTTCACTTCCCTTGTGGCTAGGCATGCAACCCTGCTAAGATGGAGTAGCTCAATGGCTGAGGGACCTTATGTGTTATTTAGGCCTCGAAATGATCCATTATTCAATTAGTAATACCAGCAGGAAATTTTACAAGGTGTTGGGGCAATTCCTGAAATATTTTTCCCCACTTCTAGCACTACTCAGTAAATTCTCTGTTTTTGTTGCTGTTGTTGTTTTGTTCTGCTTTTTGTTTTGTTTTGTTGTTTTGTTGTGGGTTTTTTTAAACGGGCTCAAGGGACAGGGCTATTGTGTGGGATGGGTAGGGGGTAAAGTGATAAAAGCAATTAAAAGATATGAGAATATGTTATTAAGCTGTAATTTATTACATCAGCTTAAGCAATAATTGTGAAACCTACTTACAGTTGTGTGTATCTCTTTTTCTTTGTTGTTTCAATCTAATAAATATATATTTAAGAAAAAAATGTATTTAGAGCACACTAATAAATTGTCCCACACTGATAAATTACTGCAAAATTGTTAAATTAGGAAAAAATGATATTTTTAAAATAATGCCACTGCATTACCATTTTTAGGTCCATTATTTCAAATAACACTGAAATAATAAAGTAAAATAATTGAAATCATTGTCTCTTCTCTCCTTTCTCACAGCTGAGCCTCTAGTAAAGGAGGTTAAGAAAACCCGCATCAAAAGAGAAGACTTTCACATCTTGAAGGTGATTGGCCGGGGCACATTCAGCGAGGTGAGCGAGAATTGTACCTACTACTTTATATGAGTATAATTTTTAGGTATTGACTTAAATTCTACATTTAAGAATATGAATTATTTAGCTGCCTTTTTATGTGGAATGGGGTTTTACTGAAAGGAACTGGACCTGTCTGCAATGATACTACTTACACTCCACATAGTTTCTTCTTAATCATTTCTACTAGATCTTTTAATATCAACATGTCAAGGCCACCAAAATGGGTAGAACTCTGTCACGGCGGGGTATGCCAGTGAGTTTGTGAAAAGGACCCAAAAGCAGACACTAGAGAGGTGAACTGAAGTTGAAACCAAGAGTGAGCTATTTATTATGGCTGGTGGACATGAACATAAAACACGAGCAAAGGCAGAACAGGAGCGACAACTAAACTGAAACCTAAAATGGGAAAACTAAAAAACTACTGTATTTTCAGACTATAAGGCAAAAAAACCTCACTCAACTCATTCTTCTTGCTTCCTCCACTTCCGTACCATTGATTCATTAATGTTGAATTCTCTGCAGTGGCTCTATTCCCATGTTGTTGCAGTATATTAATGACTAACCTCGTATTGTGGATGGATTATCTCAGTTGTTCTCCTGACTGAAGTTTGGTCCGTTTATAGCATCCTGCTATGCAATTGTATTAGTCCCTAACCATCAGGAACCCTCACGGTAACTTTTATCGTATGGAAAAAAGTTAGTGTTCATCCTCCATCTTCACTGTGTATGTTATACTAACATAGCTGTGTAGCTAGTGATCACATAGCACATCATTTCATTATATACCAGCTAGCCCAACTTCAGTAACCCTACAAAAGTCACTGCTGTTTAGGGGTTTTTTTGGTCTTCATTTATGTTGGAAGTGTTAGCAGAGCTGTGCGTTTTAATTATTCAGAAATCTCTCAGTCAGAACATGCTATATCATGTTTAGGTGGAAACTAGCAAGCTAACTTCCTGCTAACTTCTATCTCCGTTAAATTTAATACATTCTGTTTTCGTGGATGCCTGGATGAGATGAAAGAATTTAGATAGTTTTTAACTGTCAGTGATGCCGCAGTGTTCGGGACCTGAAGGGACAGAGTTTAGGACCCAGATTACTCTGCGAGGTTCCTAACTACCGTAGCCGTAATGCTCTGACAATCCATCAAGCGGTGCAGCTTCATAGCTTACCAAAGTCATACTAAAACATTTTTGACAGATTTTTGAGTGCCGTGTACCACATAAAATCGGTTCGAGGTCAGTAAACACAACCAGAATTCATGCATAAGGTGCACCGGATTATAAGGCGCACTGTTGGTTTTTGAGAAAATTAAAGGATTTTAAGTTTGCCTCATAGTGTAGAAAATATAGTATGAAAACTGTGACATGGCTGAGGTAACTATGAAAACTATAAATCCGCTATGACAACTGTGATAACTATGATGACTATGGTGACTATGACTACTAAGGTTACTATGACAAGAAATGGAAGGAAAAGAAATGACCTGACACTGAACAAAGGAAGACAGAGGACTTATTACAGACAAGAGGTGATCAGGGAAAATGGAAATACAAGACTTTCAGAATAAAACAGGAAACATGAAGAGACGTAAAGATATTAACACCGGCTAGACAATATGAAACACACAGACAAAAAATACATGAGACTAACACAGAAAACCTAGGAGAAATATAAATTAAACTCAAGGCAAACAAATAATAATCCTAGAACTTAGCATCCTTTCAATATAACATACGAAGTCATAAATACAAAAATAAACACAAAATGCTGGATCATAGACCCAGCAAAAGTTTAACAAGTTTATTTATACAATAAAGTTCACAAGGGAAAGGCTTTCTGTCAGTGAAGTCTAATGTCCAAACAAAACAGGGAATTCTACCTCTCCTTAACTTCATAGAAGTCTTCACAGAAGACCTCTCTCTCTGATCTCCAGGGTTTTCTGCACAGAACAAACAAGTTAAGTAACTTACAGGCTGAAGGCAGACCACAACAACAAACAAGAGAACCAGATTCACTAACTATTTCAATGATCCAGTGTAGACTGAAAGCAACCTAAATAGTAGCAGGAAAAGACATCCATCCATTTTCTTCCACTTATCCGGGCCGGGTTGCGGGGGCAGCAGCACAAGCAGAGAAGCCCAGACCTCCCTCTCCCCAGCCACCTCTTCCAGCTTGTCTGGGAGAACACCATGGCACTCCCAGGCCAGCCGAGAGATATAATCTCTCCAGCGTGTCCTGAGTCTGCCCCAGGGCCTCCTCCCGGTGCAACATGCCCCAAAAATCTCACCCAGGAGGCATCCTTATTAGATGCCCGAACCACCTCAACTGGCTCCTTTCGATGTGGAGGAGCAGTGGCTCTAGTCTGAGCCCCTCCCGAATGGCCGAACTTCTCACCCTATCCTATCTCTAAGGGAGAGGCCAGTCACCCTTCAAAGGAAGCTCATTTTCGCCGCTTATATTCGGAATCTCATTCTTTCGGTCACTACCCACAGCTCGTGACCATAGGTGAGGGTAGGGGCATAGATCGATGGGTAAATTGAGAGCTTCGCTTTTACACTCAGCTCTCTCTTCACCTCAACAGACCGGTACAGTGTCTGCATCCGCTGTACCGGATCTGTCTGTCAATCTCCCGCTCCCTGCTTCCTTCTCGTGAACAAGACCCCGAGATACTTAAACACCTCCACTTGCGGGACAATAAACTCGTCCCTGACCCGGAGTGGGCACTCCACCCTTTTCCGGCTGAGGACCATGGCCTCAGATTTGGAGGTGCTGATTCTCATTCCCACCGCTTCACACTCAGCTGCGAACCATTCCAAGGCGAGCTGGAGGCCATCAACCAATGAAGCCAACAGAACCACATCATCTGCAAAAAGTAGAGATGAGATCCTGAGACCACCCAAGTGAAAGCCTTCCGCCACTTGGCTACGCCTAGAAATTCTGTCCATAAAAATTATGAACAGAATCGGTGACAAAAGGCAGCTCTGGCGGAGCCCATCACCCATCAGGAACGAGTCCTACTTATTGGCTATGCGGACCAAGCTCTTGCAACGGTTGTATAAGGACTGAATGGCCCGCAGCAATTGGACACATTTACTGTTAGCTATTAGCACCAGCTGTCAGCATCAGCTGCTAGCCGCTGCGCTGTCTTCGGATAGCCGGTTTCTGGACTGTATTTGTTGCTCCTAATCTGTGGAACAATCTTGTGCTGGGAACAATCTTTCCCAGCACATTAGAGGGGCCCCTTCACTGTCCACTTTTAAAACACGTCTTAAAACCCATTTTATCTCCTTGGCTTATGACACAGTCTGACCCTGATTTTATTATTTTAATCTAATGTGCTGATTTTATTGTTTTAAATGTAATTCTCATCAACATTTTTATACTATTTTATTATTGTTTTTGCTATTTGTGCTAATTTTATTATTTTAAATGTCATTTTAATAATCATCTTATTTTTTATTTTTTAAATATTTTTTTTTCATTTTATATTATTATTATTTATTTTATTTATTTTTCTTATTTTTTAACATGTTCAATGTATCATTTCTGGCATGTCAAGTGTACAGCACTTTGTGTTCAGCTGGGGGCTGATCTGAAAGTGCTATATAAATACTACAGGGAGTGCAGAATTATTAGGCAAATGAGTATTTTGTCCACACCATGCTCTGCATGCATGTTGTCTTACTCCAAGCTGTATAGGCTCGAAAGCCTACTACCAATTAAGCATATTAGGTGATGTGCATCTCTGTAATGAGAA
>NW_005187943.1:99873-101588 GCF_000239375.1 Pundamilia nyererei
GCAGACCTGACACTGAGAGACAGACAGAATGACACATGGAACCTGAACTAAACTAAACGTGAGATACAACAGAGAACAAATCCTTAAACATGAACTCAAATAATAAACATAATCATCATCATAAACACCACAAGAGAACAAGAAAACAATCCCTGATGCAAACTAAAACCAAAACATAATAAACTCAAAATACTGGGTCCAACGGACCCAGAACCGTGACACTCTTGTCTATGATCTTCTTAATGATCATAACCTGGCTTTCTATGTCTGACGGAGACCTGGCAGCGTCCAAATGATTTCGCCGATCTCAATCTGACCACTCCACCTGGATTTGTTTACACCTGCCAGCCCCGTGTGTTGGGACGTGGGGGTCACCTCGCAATCCTGTACAACAGGAAGTATAAGGTATTCTCTCTTTCTGCTCCTGCCTACTCCCCGTTTGAATCCATGCTGATTCAAATTAATGGACAAACTCCCACAGTATTAGTTGCTGTTTACTGTCTACCGAAAATCAAATTTGACTTTTTAACTGATTTTTCTAACTTTCTTGCCGTAATCCTACTCTTATCTCCAAATATACTACTGCTGGGCGATTTTAAAATCCACATGGACAACACATCAAATTCAGCCACAAGAGATTTTATATCCTGTCTGGACAATGTTGGCTTACACCAATATATGGACGTTCCCACACACTCCAGAGGACACATTTTGGATCTTGTTTGCTGTATTGGTGTCACCCCTAAGAATTGTGCTGAATTGGACAACTCACACTCTCACATAACACATACATATAGGGCCTTGGGGGTGGGCACGTTTCACAGCATCCAGAGGATGGCCGGTGTATTCCAACCCACCTCTGGCGCTGGTGCCCTACCCTCAATTTTAAATGCATTTAGACACTAAGGGTTTTCGGGAGGAGCTGTGCTGCTCTCTGAGAGGAAGCAAGTACCATGCTCTCCTGAGTTTTAAATGCACTTTAGAACAGCACACAGCAACACTACATATGAGCAGGCATAGGGAGATTTGAGGTCTTCACTCACCCCGGTTCTGTTAACCGTCAGGGCTGGGGGGCTGGGAGGAGGTGCTGGCCGTCAGACTGGGGTCTGGGATGCGGGGCCTCCCTGCTACTGCAGATAAGGAGGTGGTCCGCTTGCCTCCACCCCAGAGAGAAGGGTTACATCTCCTGGGTCTAGGTGCAGCTTGCCCCTCTGGGGGCGGGGGTACCTGGACCTGGGATATAGAGTATGTTTGGGGAGTGTCTATTTGTGTCTGTCTACACGTTGGGTGAGTGCCGAGTATTTGGTTGTGTATATGGGGGTGGGAATGCACGTTTGTGTCCACGTGTGCCTGTTCGTCTGTGTCTATATGTCAGGTTGGGTCTTAGACTCAACCTCTCTGGGTACATCTCAGGCCCTCTAAAGTACGGGGGCCTATCTCCCCTCACCACACTCCCTGCCGGTGGCTGATGCCCTCAGACATTGGTGTGTTGGTGGTCCTTGTCGTCTGGGGCTGGGCGCTCATGTATGTACCGCCTCACTCCTGGTGGCCGATTGGCAGGGCCGGGCGCCTGTGGCCCGGCTGGGATCCTTCCTTAGGGTGGGATGCCCTTAGGCCTCTGGGCCTGAAGCTCGGTCCTCTCTAGCACAGCTGGCTGCCGGCAGAGCCCGCGGGCACGCCACTGCAACCCCCTCTGGCCTCTGCTCCGTAGCTGC
>NW_005187943.1:102382-104159 GCF_000239375.1 Pundamilia nyererei
AAAAAAAAAGAATTGTGCTGTATTGGACATGCCTTTTTCAGACCATAAATTAGTTTTATTCACTGTTAGTCTCCCACTATACAAAAATAAACAAAACTGCTCAATTACTTTTAGAAATATTAGGGGCATTGATCTATCAGATCTTTCCCATGGCATTAATAATTTACCTATCACTGATGCCTCAGCTTCCATAGATGACCTGGTATCTCACTATAACAATGAACTTATCAACCTCTTATAATAATAATAATAATAAATTTTATTTATGAGCGCCTTTCAAGTCACCCAAGGACACTTTACAATAGGATAAAACAATTAGTAAAACAATGGCAGAATAAGAACAATAAAATAAAGCACAAGATAAAATGAACAAACAGTGTATTCACAGTGAATATGCAGATTTGAACAGATGAGTTTTGAGTTGGGATTTAAACTGGGGGAGAGAACCAATATTTCTTATTTCAGGGGGCAGAGAATTCCACAGCCTGGGAGCAGAGCAGCTGAAAGCTCTGCTTCCCATGGTGGTGAGTTGGAAGGAAGGTAGTGTAAGCTGGACAGAAGAAGAAGAACGAAGTGAACGGGCAGAACAAGTGGTGGTTAACAGGTCAGAAAGGTAAGAAGGAGCGAGGTTATGAAGGGCCTTGAAGGTGAGCAGAAGAAGTTTGAAAATTATCCGGAATTTCACAGGGAGCCAGTGAAGTTCCTGAAGAACAGGGATGATGTGCTGGTAGGAGGGGGTTCTGGTGATAATGCGAGCAGCAGAGTTCTGAACCACTTGAAGCTTATGGAGGGATTTTTGGGGGAGACCATGCAGAAGAGAATTGCAGTAGTCAATACGGGAGGTAACAAGACTGTGGACAAGAATGGACGTAGACTGGGTGGAAAGAGAAGGAAGCAATCTGTTAATGTTGCGTAGATGGAAGTAGGCAGAACGGGTGAGGTTATTGATGTGTGATTTATAAGAAAGATACCTTGGCTCCCCAAAAAACTCTAACTGTTTCTTTCTCTCACTCTGCACCATGGTATTTACCTGAACTTCGCCAACTTAAAGCTACTGGACGCCTCCTGGAACGTCTCTCCAGGAAAACAGGACTTACTATTCACAAGGACATGTATCTCAGTCATGTACAACATTATAAAGAAGCTATCCATCCAAATCTGCCTACTACACCTCTGTTATTGAATCCGCTGAAGGAAAGACTCGCACTTTGTTTTCTACATTGCATAATGTTGTTAAACCCCCAGATACCTTTGCCATACATACACACTCTGCCGCAGTTTACAAATTTAAATTTATGGACCTTTTTTTACACCAAGATTGAGAATCTTTATCAACAATTGCCCTCATCCTGGGATATGGTCAATTGTTCTATATGCATTTTTTGTCCTTCTCAGCTGTCATCCTATCTATCCAATTTTGAACTTCCCACAATAACTCAGCTATCTTCCATAATTACTAACTTAAAGTCATCATCGTGTAAACTTGATCCACTGCCGACAAATCTTGTTAAACTCTCATTCTCGTCTCTTGCCCCACTGATTGCTAATATCGTACACTCTTCTCTTATATCTGGTTCTGTTCCTTCTTCTCTTAAAACTGCTATAATAACCCCAATACTGAAAAATAATGGTTCAGATCCCTCCAATCTAAATAATTTCAGGCCAATTTCAAATCTCCCTTTCTTAGCAAAAATTTCTGGAAAAGATAGTGGCTGCACAGGTTCATCGTCATCTCACTGGAAATAACTTGTACGAACAGTTTCAGTCCGGCTTCCAT